>NC_073380.1:36651180-36841180 GCF_028641065.1 Leucoraja erinaceus | reverse complement strand
GCCTTTTAAACACTCGCAGCACCCGCCCCCAACGCTGATCGGACCTGAGCTTCGTCCAATTAGCACGAACGGGTTTTGAGCGGGAGACCGAGGCGGAGAAAGTGTCCGAAGCCCGCGCGCGTCTCAAGCACAGCTCCAGTGGACAGCCCCTTATGTAAACAACCTGCTCCTGTAAACATCCAACCCGCCTAAACATCCAGCCCCGCCCAACGACCCCAGTTACAAAATCACCTTGAGTAAAACAATAAACGAGTGAAAAAAACGAGCAAAAAGCACAGCTCGAGTGCTGTGACGCCTCGAGTACAAAAACACACCTCGACACACATTTATCATAAAAAGAAACGTGAAAAGCTCGCCTGGGCCACACGCGCTACACGTACAGCTCGAGTGGACCACCCCTCTTGTAAACAATTCCCACTAAACAACCACCTCGACTAAACAATTACAAAAACACCTCGAATAAAACCAACCAAGTCGAGCTAAAAAAAAAAAAAAACGAAGAAAAGGCCGCCTCGACTGAACACCCATCTCCAATAAAAAGTTGGCTTCGATTAAAAATACCCGTCATGTAAACAACCCGCTCCGGTAAACCACCCCGACAAAACACCCACCCCAGATTAAACTAAACAACCACCCCGACCAAAGTTACAAACACCTCGAGTAAAACATCCAACGCGTAGAAAAATGAGTAAAAGCTCAGCTCGAAGAAAAACAAACGTCGAGTTAAAAACGCATGTTGGATAAATAGAAACCACGAGTAAAAAGCTCGCCTCGACACAAACCCCCACCTCGAGTTAAAGAAAGCACCCCGAGTAAAATAAACCAATACAAAGCCTGCCTCGAGTAAATAAACACCATTAAAAAATACTTTAAAAAAACACATCGTTACAAAACACACCCCGAGTTTAGATTTTAAAGAACGAGTAAAAAGCCCGCCTAAAGTAAGAAAAAACTGAAGGAGTAAAAAGAACATAGAGTTACAAATATAAAATACCTCGAGTAAAAACAAGAGTAACCAACACTGATCGTTCATGAGAGGATTCGTCATGAGGGGAATTTTTGAGCGGGAAACCGAAGCGGAGAAAGTTTTCGCTGTCGGCGAAACCCGCGCCCGCCACAAGTACAGCACTAGTGGACAACCCCTCATGTAAACAACCTGCCGCAGTAAACAACCACCCGCCTAAACACCCACCAGACTCAACATCAACCTCTCAACAACCACCCCGACTAAACAGTTACAAAAGCTCGAGTAAAACAACCAACTCGAGCAGAAAGCACAGGTCAAGTAAAAACACGAGTTAAAACGCATGTTTAAGAAGGAACTGCAGATGTTGGAAAATCGAAGGTAGACAAAAATGCTGGAGAAACTCAGCGGGCGAGGCAGCATCTATGGAGCGAAGGAAATGTGCAACGTTTCGTGCCGAAACCCTTCCTGTCTGAAGAAGGGTTTCGGCCCGAAACGTTGCCTATTTATTCCCTTCGCTCCATAGATGCTGCCTCGCCCGCTGAGTTTCTCCAGTTAAAAACGTATGTCGAGTAAATAGGGATCACGAGTAAAAAGCTCGGCTCGACTAAAAAACCCATCACAACTTAAAAACACACCTCGAGGTAAACAACGCACGGAGTAAAATAAACTAGGAGATAAAATAAACAAAGACTAAAAATAAAATCACCTCGAGTTAAAAACACATCTTGAATTAAAAAACACACGCCGAGTCACAAAGAACGAGTAAAATTCCCACCTTACTTAGGTATGTTACACAACTTACCTTCAGCGGTGCTGCAGTTCTGCCACTGGCGGTGTGCGCGACTTTAGCGCCTTAAAAAAACACTATTGTTAAAAAAAAAAAAGAGCTGGCGACCACGACGCTTCTTCACCAGAGTGGAACCAAAGATTATAGAGGAGCTCCTCTAGGATCTTTGAGTGGAACCAGACCCGTCTGCCTTTTAAACACTCGCAGCACCCGCCCCCCAACGCTGATCGGACCTGAGCTTCGTCCAATTAGCACGAACGGGTTTTGAGCGGGAGACCGAGGCGGAGAAAGTGTCCGAAGCCCGCGCGCGTCTCAAGTGCAGCTCGAGTGGACAGCCCCTTATGTAAACAACCTGCTCCTGTAAACATCCAACCCGCCTAAACATCCAGCGCCGCCCAACACCCCAGTTACAAAATCACCTTGAGTAAAACAATTAACGAGTGAAAAAAAAACGAGCAAAAAGCACAGCTCGAGTGCTGTAACGCCTCGAGTACAAAAACACATCTCGACACACATTTATCATAAAAAGAAACGTGAAAAGCTCGCCTGGACTTAAAAAAACATCTTACCTTGCGTTAAAAAACACCTCGAAAAAATCCCACTGAGTTAATAAACAGACATCGAGTATTAAAAAAAACGAACAGATAGCCCGCCTCAAGTAAAAATCACACCTCGAGGAAAAAAACTAACCAGGTTACAAAATATACTTCGAGTAAAAAAACACGAGTAAAAAGCCCGCCTCGACTAAAAAACACACCTCGAGTAAAAACTTCCACAAGTAAAAAAACTCACATCAACTGTATAGCTACCTCGAGTAAAGAAAGAAACATCGAATAACCAACCACCACGATTGAAAAATACTTTTAAAAAACGTTGAAGAAAATATAATTCCTACACTAAATCTTATTGTTATTCAGAAATAAAATGTGAGCATTTTAGAATGGTCGTTGTCAGGATCTTATATGTTGTCATATATCTCAGTGCTAATGGGCTTTGTAAATTGAACATATTGATTTGAAGACACAATGTCATGTAGTCATGTAACATATTTCTTGTATCATGTATGTGTTTTATGCATAACATATATATATTTTAATTAATAAAGATATCTTATATATTTGCCCAGCACAATAGTCCCCCCAGCCCGCCCGATTTGATCATCACCTTTAATACACAGCTTCTGCCGCTTACAGCTTGCACTTGAGTTGGCTGAGGTGTGGATAAGACAGTTGACTTCCCTTCTTTAATAACAATTTTTTTAAGACATTTGGACAAACGAATAGAAAAGCTTTGGGTGTGGGTGGGGGGGTGGTTCAAAGTTTGAAGGGTCTGGGCCAAATGAGACTCACGGAGAAAAGGCATCTTGGTCGTCAAGGTCGAATTGGGCTAAAGAGACTTTCCTATCTATGTCTGACTCTGTAACTGTTTACCAAGAAGATCCAGCGACGGGTTTGGTTGTTGTTACGGCACCGTGAGGAAAAGGACTGCAACGCAGAATCCGACTACACAGGCTACTGAGGGACGGATCCTATGTATCAGCCTATGACAAATACTCGGAGGTAGACACGAAATACTGGAGTAACTCAGCGGGACAGGCAGCATCTCTGCAGAGAAGGAATGGGTGACATTTCGTGTCAGTCTGACTCTGAAAAAGGGTCTCGACCCGAAAGGTCATCCCTTCCTTCTCTCCGGAGATGCTTTCTGTCCCGCTGAGTTACTCCGCAATTTTGTGTCTACCTTCGATTTAAATCAGCATCTGCAGTTCTTTCCTACACACATATGAGAAATACTCTATTGATACTTAAAGATGAAACATTACTGGAGTATTGCTACTATACAACATTGTTTCCACTCACCTACACATTGAAAGCCAAGCAAGACATAACATTATAACTCCAATTAGTCTGGCACGTTATCGATGTTACAATAGTGTCGCCATAATTATATGTTCGAAAATATATCAGACTGAGAGATTGACAGGGTGTGAAGGGTCCTAACTCAAAATGTCGCCTGTCCATTCTTTCCACAAATGCTGCTGACGCATTGTTCCTCAGCACTTTGTGCAGAGTTGATTATATGAGCCATATAACTGAACGATCTCCTGATGCAGAATTTTAGCCCAAAACATCGATTATCCTTTTGCCTCCACAGATGCTGCCCGCTGAGTCCCCGGAACAACTTTTGTTTTGCTCCAGTTTCCAGCATTTGCAGTCTTTGTGTCCCAGATAGGACAATGACATGCTTGCTTGCTGCATGAAACATGAAACATCCTCTCATTATTTCAGTCTCGCAGATATCCTTTTTGCCTGACGTCCTTTTCTTATTTCCAAGCTTTGTTTAATCGTTGAACGAACCAATATTAGGCGAATTATACAAGTCAAGCCTATTGTACCGCTCCGTATTATAATTTAAACAGGTGTTTATTTAACATCAGTTGGGATGATTTGCAAACCAGTTTCAAATTAACTAAGTGAAGCGAGTGTAACTGCGTTTTGAGATTTGTGATCCGTCAATAATTTTGTCAACAACTTTAACTAATTCCCTTTTGATTTACTATATAATGAACTTCTAAATTGACATCTCTGTTGCAGAGCACTGGGGAAAGGATTGCAGTTAAAGCCTGTCGTGTGGAGTTGAGTGCAAGAAACAAGGAGAGGTGTTGCCATGAGATTCAAATCATGAAAAAGTGAGTATATTTTCAGAGACCTCTGGAGTTTCTTTAGTGATGCAGTGGACCTTGGCTTAAAAAGTTTCACAAACTTTTTGCCATCACAGATAATCCATTTGTATCCAGCTATTTGTTCACAGTACATCACGAACCATTGACTAAAGATTTTTTATGAAAATCAATATATTTGTGATTTGTAGTTATAGGTTTTGAGGGAACAGTGTGCTCAATATTTTGTTACCTGGGCATAAGGATAGCGTGCAAGCTGAAAATACCCGTTCCTTTGGGTTAGGTGGAACTTGGAGGAAATTCTTAGTTTGATTTTCCCGTCTCCCAATCAAGATCACTGAGGTTGTGGTATTTTGTTTTGCTGGGATAAGGTTGTTCCAAACAAGATTCTGTGGAAGATTCTGTAAAATATTGTGAGTACATCAGAACCTTGGTGGCTACAGTTTGAGTATTAATTTGTATGTTTCAGCAGTATAAAACAGTATGTTTCATGTTTCATGCAGCAAGCAAGCATGTCATTGTCCTATCTGGGACACATGACAATAAAACTCACTTGACTCTTGACTTCATCATTTAGTAGCACAAGAGTAAGACAGAGTATTGCATAAGGCGTGGCACAGGGGTGGCGCAGTGGTAGAGTTGCTGCCTTACATCGCCAGAGACCTGGGTTCAATCCTGACTATGGGTGCTATGTGTATGTAGTTTGTACGTTCTTCCTGTTACCATGTGGGTTTTCCCCGGGTGCTTCACACTCCAAAGACATACCGGTTTGTAGGTTAATTTGGCTTTGGTAACAATTGTAAATTGTCTCTAGTGTGCAGCATAGTGCTCGTGTACGGGTATCAGTGGTCAGCAAGGACTCGATAGGCTGATGTGCCGGTTTCCATGCTATATCTCTAAACACTACTAAACACTACTAAATTAAACATTTATTTTAATTTATTTCTACTGAAGCCTGATAACAAATTGTTCCTCTCTTCTTTGTCAATAATAGGCAATTTTCTTTGCATAGTTAAATCTCAAGTATAAAATTCAGGCAATTGTTTTGCAGTTGGGATTATTTTTTGTTTCAGTTTGCATATCAGGCCAATAGTAGATTTACATTTTAACAAACTTGTTAATTGTGTAGTCTCAGTTTTTTTCTCTCCTACCATTTAGATGCATTTGACTTGTGTAAGGGTTATTTGAAGATCACTTCTGTTATCTTGTCCCAAAAAAGGTTAAACATTGCAAATGTTGCTAATGCTTGAGAAGGTCCTGAAGAAGTGCAGGGTATTGCCTTTAATGATGTCCCTCTACTTGTGATGGAGTTCTGTGCAGGAGGTAACTTGCATAAGGTAATTTTCAAGGTCATTCTAAATGGTTTTACTGAGTCTAATTTTGAGGTTAATGAGAATTTAATTTCGTTACAAACCTTTAACAGAATTTCATTATGTACTAAACATCTGCATGTATTTGGAGACAAGTGGAGTACCCTTCATTTTTGTAATTTAAGATCAAGAACACAACTTAAGAAATAGAAGCAAGAGTGGGCTGCAGTGTCTCAATCTTGTCTCAGCATTAGATGGCATCAAGGCTAATTTGATTTTGAGGACTGAACCTCATCATCCTGCCTGTTTTCTATAACCCTTTACTCTCCTCCCAACCAAAAATCTATCCATCTATGTCTTCATACTATTCCGTGTTGTAACTCCACAGTACTTTGGGATAAAGAATTTCAAAGTCCACTGAAAGAAAAACATTCCTCGTCATGCTCATCTTTTTTGAGGCTCTTATGAGGGTAAACATTTCCTTTGTCAAGCCTCTTCAATCTGTGTGATTCATGCAAATCATCTCTCATTCTTCCAAACTCAAATCTTTCATTCAAGCAAACCCATTTATCACAGAAATCAACTTGGTGAAATCCTCTTTGAAGTGCTTCCAATGTGTACAATGTGGGAGGTTGTCCCCTGATATTTCCTTGAGTTTCTTCTCTCCTTCCTTTTCTTCTCTGGTTCCTTTTTACTCATCATAGTGGGTTGTGAGCCATTTTTTATCAACGATGCTATCTTTAACTTTCTTGGCCATGCATGCGTGATCTTTTTCCTAGAATATGGAATATGAATTCAAAATACCTCCTTAAATGTCTCCCACTGCTTATTTATCATCTTCCCTTTTAATCTCTGTTATCTTGGATTTGAAAAATAACATTTCTCTTCATTCTCTTGCATTGTTCTCGAGATAGAAACTTAATTTAAGAATGAGAATATTAACAGTCTTGTGTTATCTTCTTTCTGAGAATATCTGCAGTGGATCTGCAGTGGATCCCTCAATAATTTCCTCTTGGATTTGTATAGATTACTTGATAGCTTAATGTCTGAAGCTGATTAATAAGTAATTTTATCCTTTCTAGTGGAAAGATATCTGAACTATTATTTTCTAATTCAGGTTTTGAAACTGGAGCTTCATTCAACTTTATTTACTATCGAAAACTCCACGCTAAGTTGTTGGATCAGATTAAAATTAGTTACAATTGGTGCTGGATACATTTATAACATAACTACAGTCAGTTAAATGAGCATTATACTTCTCTTCATCTAAATCCGGCCCTGGACAGCATCAATCATGGGCTCTCGGGGGGCAGTAGCGTCCTACAGCCGGGGAGGGGACGGCTTCAGGCGGGGGTGGTCAGAGCCGGTGGGGGAGGGGGCAGCATCCAGCAGCCGGGGAGGGGACGGCTTCAGGCTGACGTTGTCGGGGACGGTTGGGAGGGAGGGGGGGGGCGAGCATCTGGCAGCTGGGGGAGGGGGACAGCTTCTGTCGGGGCCGATGGGGGGGAGGTGCAGCCTGTAGCAGGGGAGGGGGACGGCTCCAGGAGGGGGCTGATGGGCTCAAATGAGTAGAAACAAGGATCGGACCCCCGGTATTGGACTACATATTGTATTGGTGTTGTATAATAAAGCCAGTTGGATTCGAGTGTTTCGTATTCGGTGTTTGACTGAACCAGAATAGAGGGGTAAGATTAGGACCGGAATTACATGAGGGGAAGAAATCAAGGCCAGTTATATGTTTAGTTTTACTTAATTACTGAAACATTTCCAGTCAGTGAAGTGTCAACTTAAATGTTTTTAGGATGTTTTCATGTGATATAGTTAAAAATGAATAACCAGTCACCATTATTCTCTCCCAGTCTGAAGAAGGGTCACATCGTGAAACATCACCTATTCCTTTTCTCCATAAATGCTGCCCGAGTGACTAAGCTAATCCAGCATTTTGTGTCATTTCCATTATTTCCTTAGTTTGCATATGCACAAGATAAATAACTTGTTCATTTATAATTGGCAGTTTTTTCAATGGCGTCAATCAGTACAACTTTCTGCACATAGATATTTATTTTGGACCACATAAGATAATATTATTCAATTTGCATTGCATATCATTCCTGTAGTATATAATGACCAGGTATCAACAATAAAGGTGACCTTCAAAGTAATAAAGAGACTGATATCAGATAGACAGGCACTAGCAAATATAAGGGGATGTCTAATCAAGCTATAGTATTTTTAACATTGAAATTAAAAAATGATTTATAAAGGGCTTTTCACTAGCTTCCCCCCCCTCCCAACTATTCTTCAGATATTCCCAACTAATTTAACACCAGCTAATTAATTTTGAAGTGCAGTCAATATTGCAATTAATGAAAAATGAGATAATTTGGACACAGTAAGACCCCACCAGTATCAATAATAATGACTAGAGCCAGGATTTTGCCATAAATGTCATAAATGCCTTTTCATGCCTTAGTTGATGATTTCACCAGGATGCCTTTTTCACAATTGCATGCCTAATCCAGCCTTGTTTTGCTAAAAGGTCGTGCTATTTTCTCTAGTTGTACCGTGATTACAATATATATATATATATATTTTTTTAAATATTTTATTTTTATTAGAAGTACAATCATATGGCACCAAAGTGCCTAATATATATTTTCATAATACATTTTATGTACAGCTTCTTATTTTTTTTGTTATAATAAAGGATGAGAATAAGAAAAATAAATTAGATAGTAAAGGATAGAAAGGCGTGAGATATATAGTGTGTGAAGAAAAAGAAAAAAGACGAATGAGTGAAGAAAGTTGAGGAAAATAAAATAGAAAAAAGAGAATAAGACTTTAAATTATTATTTTTTTAAAAAGGGTAAGGAGATCATTGTTTATAATCTTGACCAACCCTCGTCCAGTCCTGAAACAGTTAGTTTTTACAATTGTGTTGCACCATATGATTCCAAAAAGACGACAAATGGAGACCAACTCGTTATGAATTGGTCTGATTTATCCATTAGGAGGAATTGCATTTCCTCAAGATGTGCGGTGTCCAACATACTTGCAATCCACATTTTAAGCGTTGGTATTGATGTATTTTTCCAAAATTTAAGTATTAATTTTTTTGCTATTATTAAACCATAGTTAAAAAATAAATTTTGAGATGTGTTCAATTTATTCCCATCTTCCATTACTCCAAATATAATCATTTCAGTATTAGGTTCCATTCTTATCTTGAATAATTTTGTAAATATTTCAAAAATATCACTCCAAAATCTATAAAGTTTTATGCGGGAAACAAAGGAGTGTGTTATAGTTGTGTTTTGGGATAAACATTTATCACAAATGGGGGATATATTTGGATAAAATTTGTTCAATCTTGTTTTTGAATAATATAATCTATCTAAAATTTTAAATTTAATTAGATTATGTCTTACATTAATCGAACATTTGTGAATATATATCAAGTGCTTTTCCCATGTAACCTTCGTAATTTTAATCATTAGTTCCCGTTCTGATATTTTCTATGTTAACACGTTAACATGAATGCTATTATTAACGTGTTAACATAGTATAACTTACAAGAAAACTTCCACCACCGGGGTAAAACCGGGGGCACCACCATCAGTCATTCATTCATTTGTGCCGCTGCCCGCTGTTTCAGTCTTCTCCAAGATCTATTGAAGAAAGAACTGCAGATGCTGGAAAAATCAAAGGAGAAAATTGGAGAAATGGAGAAAATCAGCGGGTGAGGCAGCATCAATGAAGAGAAAGAATAGGCGATGTTTTGGGTTGAGACCCTTCTTCAGACAGATGTAGGGGGGGTGTAAAAGAAAGGAAGAAGCGGAGACAGTAGGACAAGAAAGAGAGCTGGGAAGGGAGAGGAGGGAGAAGATCAGGGCTATCTAAAATTAGAGAAGTCAATGTTGATACCGCTGGGGTATAGACTACCCAAGCGAAATACCCAAGCTTGTCTCCCCGCTACATTTACTGCTGGCTCCAGTTGCAAATCTGAGTTTGAGTGATCTGTGCAAGGCATTCATTGATGCTGGAATTCCACAGTGGAAATTGGAAAACAAATCTCTGAGGTGTTTTAGAGAAATACACAGAGGAACGTATACCAAGCAAGTCATCATTACAGAAGAATTATATTGACAACAACTTCAACATTGTTGTGCAGAAAATTAGAGATGAAGTTGCATGCAACAAATATATGGATCTCAATAGTCGAGACAACCGAAGCTGTGGGGAGATATGGTGCCAATGTGGTCACCGGTACACTGATGGTATGTCAACCATCAAAGGAGTATTTGTTGACATTGGAAGTATTGGAGAAGTCAAACAGCTCAACTATTGCTCAGTTGTTTAGATCTTCACTTGCTGTACTTTGGCCAGAAGATATAAAACATGAGAATATTCTTGTTTGTAGCTTAAAGTTTTATTCCCCAAAATGTTGCATTTGATATGCTTAGCTCAAGGACGTCATACAATTGCCAAGCACATATGTAGCTTGTTTCCAAATGTCGATCGCCTAGTTTCCAATGTCAAGAAAATCTTCCTCAAAGCACTGTCACGTGTGCAGTTGTTCAAGGAAATGGCACCCGAGATTCCGCTACCTTCTCAGCCTGTTTTGACTAGGTGGGGTACATGAATCTCTGCCGTACTCTACTATGCTGCAAATTTTGAAAAGATAAAATAAATCGTCAACTGTTTTGAAGAAGAAGAATCTGCTGCAGTCAGGATCGTCAGTGAAATCATGCAGAAAAAGTCCCTCCACCGCGATCATGTGTTTATTTCTTCCAATTTTGCAAACTTCCCACAGGCTATCACTTCCCTTGAGAAACGTGGTGAAAAATTAGTGAATAACTTGCAGGTTTTCAACAAAGTAACTGACAATATTCGTAAAGTTCCTGGCGATGTAGTTAAAGACATACAAGGAAAATGTGAGAGTGACTTTAGCTAACAAAGATCTTGAAGAAATAGAAAACATAGCTAAAGTTCTCATAGGTAGTTGTAATGCACAAGATATCAATATGAATATAGTCTATAGCTTGTTTCGGGTATGCACCAGTGACTCAGCTGGGGTAGAAACACGTTTTTCACAACTGCAGCGTATTCTGTCTGACAGGCGGCATAGTTTAACACCAGATAATTTGAAAAGATATGTTTGTAATTATGTGCAACTAGGCAATTTTGATCATTTAATGTAGGATACCTTTATGTTATCATTTTTTACCATATTTTGGTGGTGAGAAAAAAAAAGCCTTTTTATGCCTTTGTCAATAAATGCCTTTTTCGTGCCTTTTTTTGTCATTTTATTTTGCCTTTTTGCCTGTCCATTTCAGAGTTCTTTAGTGCATAAACATCCTGGCTCTAATAATGACCATACAAGCCATTTCTGTAATGTTGGCTGAGGGGTATGTAGTAGACATGCTCTGACCAGATCAAAGTAACATTAGCAAATTTGCAGATGAAACAAAACTGGGTGGCAGCGTGAACTGTGAGGAGGATGCTATGAGAATGCATGGCGACTTGGACAGGTTGGGTGAGTGGGCAGATGCAGTTTAATGTGGATAAATGTGACGTAAATACAGGAAGGCAGATTACTATCTAAATTGTGTCAAGTTGGGGAAAGGGGAAGTACAACGAGATCGGGGGGTCCTTGTTCATTAGTCAATGAAAATAAGCATGCAGATAGAGCAGGCAGTGAAGAATGCGAATGGCATGTTGGCCTTTATAACAAGAGGAGTTGAGTATAGGAGCAAAGAGGTCCTTCTGCAGTTGTATAGGGCCCTAGTGAGACCACACCTGAAGTATTGTGTGCAGTTTTGCTCCCCTAATTTGAGGAAGGACATTCTTGCTTTTGAGGGAGTGCAGCGTAGGTTTACAAGGTTAATTCCCGGGATGGCGGGGACTGTCATATGCTGAGAGAATGGAGCGGCTGGGCTTGCACACTCTGGAGTTTAGAAGGATGAGAGGCAATCTTATTGAAACATATAAGATTATTAAGGGTTTGGACACATACGCTAGAGGCAGAAAACATGTTCCCGATGTTGGGGGAGTAATAATTAAGAATAAGGGGTAAACCATTTAGAACGGAGTTGAGGAAACACCTTTTCTCACAGAGAGTGGTGAGTCTGTGGAATTATCTGCCTCAGAGGGCGATGGAGGCCCATTCTTTGGATACTTTCAAGAAAGAGCTAGATAGGGGTCTTAAAGACAGCAGAGTCAGGGGATATGGGGAGAAGGCAAGAACGGGTACTGATTGGGGATGATCAGCCATGATCACATGGCTCGAAGGGCCGAATGGCCTACTTCTGCATCTATTGTCTTTTGCTAAAATTAATCTGTTTACCTATGTTTCTTTAGCGTGTTAATGCACATAATATCCTTTCAAAATAATAACTTGCATTGATGAATAAGTTTCCCGAATTTCTCAGCAGCATAAACAAAAACACATTTATACTTGCAATAGATTCTTTAGAATTTACAAAATTAAGTCCTTTCAGTTGCATGTGTTTGTATTTCACTCAGCACTCAGATTGCTTTCCCAGGAACAAGAATGCTAAATGCGCGAGCACTAAATGGGTGCACTGACCGGCAGAGTAAACATGAACAAAGTGAACACACTCAGCAAACGCTCTGGACACATTCCACAACCCAGTAAGCTTTGATCATTTTATAATTTTATTTTGTTTTATAGTATTTTTTTTGTAAAAATATTTTTCCCAGGACCAAGAACATTGTAACAGATCAGTGCTCTGCAAGACAGAGACAAGCAGAACCAGTGTACTTGCACTCAGAATGGAGATAGTCTATATTACACAGTTGTTAATGTTTTAGGTTTTACGCTTACAAAGTTGCTAGATTGGCAGAGGGGATAACCACCTCTGCTCCAACTTCATTACACTTTTATTTCTTTCACACATCACTCCGTCATATTTAATTCCACAGTTTCTTCCTCGAATGGCTTCTTAGTCACAGTTGCCTTTGGACACTATAGTGTCCAAAGGCAGAAATGGTGCTTGACAGTATCAAAAATGCACATTTCCAGAAGAGGACAAAAGATGGTGGGGAAGCAGGAAACCAAACAACATCTTTTCCCAAGTAGAGCTACTAATGCTACTGCCTCGACAAAATCCATCCCCTTATTTCAGAAAACCCGAGGGAACAAACCTGGGATTTCTGAAGTATCACATTGAATAAATGTTGTCCTCCACGAGATTTGTATACGGACAGCTTTTAGACACACTTAAGCCATGATATTAAATGTAATCTAAAGCAGAAGCATTATTTTCCAAAGTGTAGGCAACCTAGTCATTAATAAAAATAAGATAATGTAACCACTGCAATAGAAAAGCGGCAAATTAAAATACTTTCTAATCAAGATCAAGCTGAGTAAGAATGCAAATCCAGAGCTGTCTAAAATCAATAAGTTACAAGATCTTAAAAATAACGATCACCTTTGGATTATACTTTACAATAAGAGCACACAAAAAACTACTTTAGTTCCACAAATACTTCTATTTACATAGAAAGGTTAAATCACTAAGTACCTATGAAGCTTTGTCTGAAAATACAAATGGCATTTGGACAGATAGATGTTCAGAGCAAGTACGGATAAGAAGGAATCACAGCAAATCTAAAACACAACATTTACGCCATTTTATTGGGGCTATTCAATTGTGGACTGAATAACAACAATCTTCATTCCTGAAACTAAGGCCAAGACATTTTAGACTCAAATTTGATTCGCCCTACACGTTTTTGCAATTGGTTCCTTAAAGTTCACCTTCAAAATGTAAAATCAGACTGTGCTTGAACTGCAAGGTATATGTATATTGGATTGTTTTAATATATTTTTTAAAAATCTGAATTTTGATATAGCAGAACTCTGTAAGCTGCCATTGATTGATTAATTGGTAATATGCCACCCACAACAGTAACCAGCTATATGAATGTTACATGAGTGCACAAGTCTGTGCTGGGCTGGCCAATTTCAGTGGAACAGCAAAGGGCGATTCTCTGACTTGTTTCTAGCAGTATTCCAGTTCCTTATCACAAAGCAGTGGAGGCTGCTGGAAAGGCCAAATTACCATCACTCACTATCAATGATTGGTTCTTTAGTTTAGAGATGCAGCGCAGAAACAGGTCCTTTGGCCCACCGGGTCCACACCAACCAGCGATCCCTGCACATTAACACTATCCTTCACCCACTAGGGACAATATTTACATTTACCAAGCCAATTAACCTACAAACCTATACGTCTTTGGAATGTGGGAGGAAATTGAAGATCTTGGAGAAAACCCACGCAGGTCACAGGGAGAACATACAAACTCTGCACAGACAGTACCCGTAGTCGGGATCAAACCCAGGTCTCCAGCGCTGCATTCACTGTAAGGCAGCAACTCTACCGTATGGTATTCATGGTACCCAGGATCGATTCTAAACACATAAGGCTGTGACTTTGAGAGAAATATGAAGAGATAAGGATGCAAAAAACATAAAAATTCCAGTGCACTAAGATCTTCCTACTTAATGTAGTCTTGCATGTTGAATCATTCATTATTGCCGAGCTATTTCGCAGCAATCATTTAAATAAAGCTGTTGTGCCAAAATAAATAAACCAGGTTCAATTCAAATATGACCATGGAATACAATAGAATGATTACACTAGTTTTAAATCATTTACTGTAGGTTCAGGATCTTGGAATGCCACAAAAGAAAATGTTTTTGATATTTTCAAATCCTGGTTTTGGGAAGAGTATTTAAAAAATCCAGTTTTCTTTAACAGTACACTTCATTCAAACCGAGTTAGGAAAAATAAAAATCTAGCTCTTTAATAGTAGATTGAACTATAGATTGAATATAATAGAACTAGAATTACAAGTTTCATAATTCTACACCCATAACTTATTAACTTAAACATATAAACATTCACATGAATACATTAAATTTTGCTACTGTTTATACAAATCCAGCAAAACTGCTCACCTGCCCAAATTTGCAATTTTAAAATCAGGATTGGTCCTACTGTAACCCATTTCTTGCTCTGCAATGCCACCCACATCTATATTGTCATCTTCACACATATAAATCTGCTCAATGATTCCAAGCGCGTGATGATAAAGATTAAATCGGACCAATTATGAGCAATTTTTTTTTTGCTTTTACTCTCCAATAACTGGTTGGAAAGTTCTACTGTGTTTTAACAGATTTCAAATCTGGCATTTTGTCAAGCAATATTTTGTGAGAGACACCAATGCTGGCCAAAATTCCACCTTCATTCAATTCACTATTGGTATAGTCAATCGTGTTTCCTTGGAGAGTGGTCATTTGACCACCAAGTGCTTCCAAAACAGCATTGCCAGCACAGATGTCCCACTTCTTGATATTGGTTACATGCAGATACACGTCAGCATGGTCTGGTTGTTTTTCATCAGCAATATTCAGCAGGGACAGGACTTTATAACCTATAGAAAAATGTAAGATGTTAGTAAATATTCACGAACAAACATTCAGTCAAGAATTTCCCCCTTATTCTACTCTCTTTACAACCAAGCCTAAGTACAGCTTTAATGTCACCTACAAATTTACTGACGACATCACTGTGGTTGGCCGATTCACCATTGTTGATGAGTTAGCCTACAGATGAGAGAAAGATCATCTGGTTGAGTGTTGCCGCAAGAACAACCTCATGCTCAATGTCAATAAGACCAAGGAACTGATTGTTGACTTCAGAAAGGGAAAGCCAAGAGACCATGCACCAGTTTTTATTGGAGGATCAGTGGTCTAGAAAGTTAGCAGCTTCAAATTCCTGGCCATTAATACCATAGATGACTTGTCCTGGGCCTAGAATACGGATGTAATCAAAAGCGGGTCACCGACACCTCTACTTTCAAGTTTAAAGAGACTCAGTATGTCTCTGAATACTCCAACAATGCTTTATAGATTAGATTAGATTAGATTAGATTCAACTTTATTGTCATTGCACATAGTACAAGTACAGGTACAACAAAATGCAGTTTTGCAACTAACCAGAGTGCAAAGTAGTAAAGTGCTGATTAAGACAATATATACAAATGAGGATATATTGGTGTATGTACATAGGCAAATTCATATATACAGATAGTTGTTAACGTTCAAAAGATTGACATGTGCTATATTTTGGTGAATAAGAGCTTAACTATAAATTATATAAACTATAAATAATACTGATGAGAAGGGTGGGGAGGGGGGGGGGGGGCCTGTGAGTTCCGCAGGGTAATGGTGTTGGGGAAGAAGCTGCTCCTTAGCCAGCTGGTGCGAGACCCGAGGCCCCTGGGGAGGAGGGCAAACAGGTTGGGGTGCGAGGGGTCCATAATGATTTTGCCAGCTCGTCTCGGACACCGTGTGCAGTGAAGGACAGCCATGGCAGGGAGTGGGGCACCGATGATGTGATGAGCGGTTTTCCGCACCCGTTGCAGTGCCTTCCTGTCAGCTGTGGTGCAGCTGCTGTACCACACCGTGAAGCAGGTGGTCAGGATGCTTTCTATGGCACAGCGGTAGAAGTTGGACAGGACCTGAAGGGACAGGTGAGCTTTCTTAAGCCTCCTCAGAAAGTAGAGGCGCTGCTGCGCCTTTTTAATCAATTTGGTGGTGTTGAGGGACCAGGACAGATCCTCAGAGATGTGTACACCGAGGAATATGAAGTTGGAGACGCGCTCCACCTCAGTTCCGTTTATGTGGATGGGGGTGTGTCTGCTGCCTCTGGTCATTATCATCAGCCAGCAAATACAGACGCTTGAAGCTCGACACCACCAGTTTCAGAAACAGCTACTTCATACAATTGTGTAGGAAGGAACTGCAGAAGCTGGTTTCAACCAAAGATAGACACAAAAAGCTGGAGTAACTCAGCAGGACAGGCAGCATCTCTGGAGAGAAGGGATGGGTGACGAGACATCTCTCATTTCCCTTATCCCGACTTTAGACAATAGACAATAGGTGCAGGAATCGGCCATTCATCCCTTCGAGCCATTCAATGTGATCATGGCTGATCATCCCCAATCTCCAACCCCGTTCCTGCCTTCTCAACATATCCCCTGACTCCGCTATATTTAAGAGCCCTATCTAGCTCTCTCTTGAAAGTATCCAGAGAACCGGCCTCCACCGCCCTCTTAGGGAAAGAATTCCATAGACTCACAACTCCCTGTGTGAAAAAGTATTTCCTCGTCTCAGTTCTAAATGGCTCACCCCTTATTCTTAAACTGTGACCCCTGGTTCTGGACTTCCCCAACATCGATAACATGTTTCCTGCCTCTAGCGTGTCCAAACCCTTAATAATCTTATATGCTTCATAGAAACATAGAAAATAGGTGCAGGAGTAGACCATTCGGCCCTTCGAGCCTGCATCGCTGATCATCCAACTCGGTATCCTGTACCTGCCTTCTCTCCATACCCCCTGATCCCTTTAGCCACATCTAACTCCCTCTTAAATATAGACAATGAACTGGCCTCAACTACCTTCTGTGGGAGAGAATTCCAGAGATTCACCACTCTGTGTGAAAAATGTTTTTCTCATCTTGGTCTTAAAAGATTTCCCCCTTATCCTTAAACTGTGACCCCTTGTTCTGGACTTCCCCAACATCTGGAGCAATCTTCCTGCATCTAGCCTGTCCAACCCCTTAAGAATTTTGTAAATTTCTAGAAGATCCCCCCTCAATCTTCTAAATTCTAGCGAGTACAAGCCGAGTCTATCCAGTCTTTCATGATATGAAAGTCCTGACATCCCAGGAATCAGTCTGGTGAACATTCTCTGTACTCCCTCTATGGCAAGAATGTCTTTCCTCGGATTAGGAGACCACAACTGTACGCAATACTCCAGGTCTCACCAAGACCCTGTACAACTGCAGTAGAACCTCCCTGCTCCAATACTCAAATCCTTTTGCTATGAATGCTAACATACCATTCGCTTTCTTCACTGCCTGCTGTACCATGACACCCACGTCTCGTTGCATCTCCCCTTTTCCTAATCGGATTCCATTTAGATAATAGTCTACTTTCCTGTTTTTGCCACCAAAGTGGATAACCTCGCATTTATCCACATTATACTGCATCTGCTATGCATTTGCCCACTCACCCAGCCTATCCAAGTCACCTTGCAGCCTCCTAGCATCCTGCTCACAGCTAACAATGCCCCCCAGCTTCGTGTCATCCGCAAACTTGGAGATGTTGCATTCAATTCCCTGGTCCAAATCATTAATATATATTGTAAATAGCTGGGGTCCCAGCATTGAGCCTTGCGGTACCCCACTAGTCACTGCCTGCCATTGTGAAAAGGACCCGTTTACTCCTACTCTTTGCTTCCTGTCTGCCAGCCAGTTTTCTATCCACATCAATACTGAACCGCCAATACCGTGTGCTTTAATTTTGTATACTAATCTCTTATGTGGGACCTTGTCGAAAGCCTTCTGAAAGTCCAGATATAACACATCCACTGGTTCTCCCTTACCCACTCTACTAGTTACATCCTCGATAAATTCTATTAGATTCGTCAGACATGATTTCATAAATCCATGCTGACTTTGTCCAATGATTTCACCACTTTCCAAATGTGCTGAATTCTATTAGATTCGTCAGACATGATTTCATAAATCCATGCTGACTTTGCCCAATGATTTCACCACTTTCCAAATGTGCTGCTATCCCATCTTTAATAACTGACTCTAGCAGTTTCCCCACTACCGATGTTAGACTAACTAGTCTGTAATTCCCCGTTTTCTCTCTCCCTCCCTCTTTAAAAAGTGGGATTACATTAGCTACCCTCCAATCCTCAGGAACTACTCCAGAATCTAAAGACTTTTGAAAAATTATCACGAATGCATCCACTATTTCGGCAGCTACTTCCTTAAGTACTCTGGGATGCAGCCTATCTGGCCCTGGGTATTTATCGGCCTTTAATCCATTCAATTTACCTAACACCACTTCCCGGCTAACCTGGATTTCACTCAGTTCCTCCATCTCATTTGACTCCCGGTCCCCTGCTATTTCCGGCAGATTATTTATGTCTTCCTTAGTGAAGACAGAACCAAAGTAGTTATTCAATTGGTCTGCCATGTCTTTGTTCCCCATGATCAATTCACCTGTTTCTGATTGCAAGGGACCTACATTTGTTTTAACTAATCTTTTTCTCTTCACATATCTATAAAAACTTTTGCAGTCAATTTTTATATTCCCTGCCAGTTTTCTTTCATAATCTATTTTCCCTTTCCTAATTAAGGGAAAATACTTTCCTTAAGTACTTCTCCCCATATCCCCTGACTCCGCTATTTTTAAGAGCCCTATCTAGCTCTCTTGAAAGCATCCAGAGAACCTGCCTCCACCACCCTTTGAGGCAGAGAATTCCACAGACTCACCACTCTCTGTGAGAAAAAGTGTTTCCTCGTCTGCGTTCTAAATGGCTTACTCCTTATTCTTAAACTGTGGCCCCTGGTTCTGGACTCCCCCAACATCGGGAACATGTGTCCTGCCTCTAGCGTGTCCAAGCCCATAACAATCTTATATGTTTCAATGTTAAATTTAACAAAGGTTAAAATTAAATTTAACAAAGATCCCAAATCTCCATATTTTGGATTATTTTATTTTAAATCAGACAAGTATTTAATCTGAAGAAGGGCCTCAACCCGAAACGCCACCCATTCCTTCTATTCAGAGATGCTGCCTGTCCCGCTGAGTTTCTCCAGCATTTTGTGTCTATCTTAAGTATTTTTGATCATTTGCTCTATATGTTCTCCATGTTCTGGATCCCCGACATCAGTTTTGCTCTGGAATTGGAACCAATCCTAAAACAGCAGTTCTTCAGGAACACTGCCCTCAGAGAAGCAGCATCCTCTGCAATTTGAAATTTATATTTTCCAATGTCAGGCATCACAGCTAATGGACAGGCCGCACAGTGATAATGCTGAACGTGTATTAATTTCACCACTTCATCTTCTGATCAGGCAAAATCACCTTCTACTGGTCTCATTACTGAGTTTCCACTAGGTGAATTATAATCACCACCTTAAGTTGTGAAGTAGCTTAAATTTCAAACCACTTTCCTGAACTCAGTAAAATGTGAAAAATAAAAACTTCTGAAAATGCTGTATTTTTCATCCAATCTTACCTGCCCCTCCAGCTTCTCTAATGTCAGTGTCATTGCCAAATGCTTTCTGAGCAAATGCTTTACCAGTGCCTGTATGTGATCGGGAAATTATAACTTTGGGATTATTCTCATTGTACGATTTGCGCAGGCTCACGTTTGATCCTCCATGTACCATTGCCCATGCTGTCAGAGAGAAAATTATCAATAAGCAAACAAGTAGCTCGAGTTTGGGCAGAATGCATTTAAATAAATTAAAATACTTTTTTAAGTTGTATGCAAAATCATGAGAGGAACAGACCAGGTAGATACAAAAGATACTAGAGCAGAGCAAGATGATTCACTCCTGCAAAATCCAATGGACTGACGTGTAGTACGCAACGGAGCATAACTTCCGCCATTTCAGTAAACCTCGACCCGACTTCAGTTATGCCTCCTTCGCCCTGCTCCGTGTGTGTGTGTGTGTGTGTGTGTGTGTGTGTGTGCGTGTGCGTGGGCGTGCGCGTGGGCGTGCGTGTGTGTGTGTGTGTGTGTGTGTGTGTCGGAGTCTGAGTGGAGAAGTGCTGGCACCAAGAGCGAGCATACGCACGGACAGACGGATGAAAGCAAAGATCATAGAGCGGAATAGGTGACATTTCGGATCGAGAGCTTTCTTCAGACTGAGAGTTAAGGGAAAGGGAAACGGGAGATATAGGCATATCTTCCATTCATTTGTCCTTAGTACCATCTATATCTCTTGTTCCTCTTTCCCCCCGACTCAGTCCGAAGAAGGGTCTTGACCCGAAATGTCACTTATTCCACTCTATGATCTTTGCTTTCGTCCGTCTGTCCGCACGTTCGCTCGCTCTTGGTGCCGGCGCTTCTCCCCTCAGACTCACACACACAGCATGTCGGGCAGATTGGTGCGGGCCGAGACCAGGAGCAGGGCGAAGGATGACATCAAACGGGTCGTTGCAGCAATTGAAAAAGTACGGAAATGTTAAGGGGGAAATTTAAAAAACACCCGAAGGAAATAGATCTTTAACAAAAAAAAGGGGGGCAGGCGATCGCTCCATATCCGTGTCAGAGGGAAGGATGGCTTGAGTGGGTGCAGGATTTTCTGGAGCTCCTTCCTAATGGCATATTTTGTATGTTCAAAGTTAATAAGGAAGACTAGGCAGGAATATCAAAATGATCACCTGCAGCTGAGAAAAAAAAAAGATGATTTATGTGGTATTTGGTAAAATAATAGCAATATGAAGACGCCACGACCAAAGCAAAGATACTAGAGCGGAGACGGAAGCCAGTTACGGAAATGGCGCTAAAGATTACCCATGACCTACTATGGCTTTTTCGTCGAATGGACCATCTTGCTCCGCTATTGTATCTTTGGTAGATACACAGGAGCCTCTTGCCCAGAGTAGGGGAATCGAAAACCAGAAGGCATAGGTTTAAAACGAGGGAGAAAAGATTTAATTGGAACCTGTAGGGTAACTTTTTTCTCACAAAGGGTGGAGGGTGTATGGAACGAACTGCTGGAGGAGGTAGTTGAGGCAGGTACTATTGTAATGTTTAAGAAACATTTAGACAGGTTCATGGATAGGACAGGTTTAGATGGATACGGACCAAACGCAGATAGGTGGGACAAGTGTGTGGGAAATGTGTAAGAAGGAACTGTAGATGCTAGTTTAAACCGAAGATAGACATAAAAAGCTGGAGTAACTCAGCGGGGCAGGCAGCATCTCTGGAGAGAGGGAATGGGTGATGTTTTGGGCCGAGTCTGAAGAAGGGTCTCGACACGGAACGTAACCCATTCCATCTCTCCAGAGTTGCTGCCTGTCCCACTGAGTTACTCCAGCTTTGTGGATATCTTCATGTGTATGGGAAATCTTGGCTGGTGCTGGCAAGTTGGGCCAAAGAGTCAGTTTCCACACTGTAAGACTATGACTCTACAAGGACATCTTGTGGCTTGATTAAAACAGTGAAGTTTTGGTGTAAGTATTTGTAAGCTGAGAACTTTGGTTAAAATTCCACAAATATGAAGGGATTAAAATTAAAAATCAATCCATCATAAAAGAGCATAAGGGAAAAATTGAGACAATCTAATTCAAGTAACGGTTATATTCCTAAAATACTTTACCAAATTAATTACATTTTATATTACTATGAATTGTGAAAAACAAAAAATATAAATATTAGGAAATATTAGAAATATATATATATACATACATTAGGAAAGCTGGTAAGAAGGATAAATAACAAGGTACAAACTTTATTAAACTGGATTTTCAAATGTAATTGCTTTCCATACCTGTAAAATCAGCAAATGGCTTATGTATTACTCCAATAATTGGTTTCCCATTCACGGCTACACACACCATTGTGGTGACATATTGCAAAAGTTTTTCTACATAAAGGTGAAAACAATAAATAATTTATTAATATGCATGTGCTGGAACATTAAAATATTGATTTCCCATTTTGTTGCATTCCCAATGGCATACAATCACTAGCTATAATTATAGATTTCTTTTTAAGGCAACCCTGGACATACTCAAGTGAGGTGACAAATGGACGACCTTTTAGTTCCCAATGTTCTTACACTGTAGCATATAGAGAGAATAGAGACAATTGACTTATTCAGGTATCAGCAGACTGAAAATCATATTTCATTAGCAGATTCAGGTGGGGTTAGGTTGTGATATTGTGTTCGACTCTGAACACCATTCAAAGGCGAGGACAGATATTTTGTTTCAGGCACTTAATTTGATGTTCTGCAGAACAGAGGCTGGTGTCAGATCTGACTAAACCACTTAAACCTATATTGCTTGTAGCTGTTCTTGTTGTGTTCTCCATTAACAACTGCAAACAGTTCCAATGTCCCGCCTCTGGCATCCCTTCTTGCTATTGAGGGAGTGCAGCGTAGGTTCACCTGGATGGTGGGACTGTCATATGTTGATAGAACGGAGCGGCTGGGCTTGTATGCTCTGGAATTTAGGATGAGAGGATATCTTATTGAAACATATAATATTATTATGGGTTTGGACACGCTAGAGGCAGGAAACATGTTCCCGATGTTGGGGGAGTCCAGAACCAGGGGCCACAGTTTAAGAATAAGGGGTAAGCCATTTAGAACAGAGATGAGGAAATACTTTTTCACACAGAGAGTTGTGAGTCTGTGGAATTCTCGGCCTCAGAGGGCAGTGGAGTCTGGTTCTCTGGATGCTTTCAAGAGAGAGCTAGACAGAGCTCTTAAAGATAGCGGAGTCAAGGGATATGGAGAGAAGATCAGTGGATGATCAGCCATGATCACATTGAATGGCGGTGCTCGCTCGAAAGGGTAAATGGCCTACTCCTGCACCTATTGTCTATCTGCATTCTCATATCTTACCTCTAATGGATTCTACTTCCAACCATCATTTCATACTTTTTAACAAAATATCCATACTGTATTCTTTCTTACCCAAATCCAATCTACCAGCATAAAGTGCCTTCAAAGAAACCCAATATCCTATAATCAAAATGTCCTCTTTCTTGACCACATATGTGGCCATTTTGGCCCATCGAGTCTATGCTGGCTCTCAGTGTAATCCAATTGCTTCACAAACCTTAACCTATTTTCCTTGCGTTTTCCGTCAACTCCCTCCAGATTCTATTATTCACCTATACTGAGGGGGCATCATCGTGTGTGGCTGCCCAGCCTGCAGCTGTCCGTCCTTTCACCCTTTAAAACATTTTTTCGTATGTTAAAAACTTTTGTTTGGAGGTCTAATCTTTTTTATGTAGGGGGTTGGGGGGGGGGCAAGGGGGAAACTGCATTTCTCAGTCCTTGGTAGACAGAAATGCTGGAGAAACTCAGCGGGTTAGATTAGATTAGATCCTTTATTTGTCATTCAGACCTTTTGGTCTGAACGAAATGTCGTTGCCTGCAGCCATACATGTAATAATAAACAACAAAACACATAATAAACACGTTAACATCCACCACAGTGAGTTCACCAGGCACCTTCTCACTGTGATGGAGGCAAAAGTCTTAAAGTTACTGTCTCTTCCCTCCTCATTCTCCCTCTGCGCTGAGGCGATATGTTGTTACCCCACCGGGCGATGGTAGTCAGACCCGCGGCTCAACCGAGCTCCGCGAACGGGCCGGTTCAAGCTCCGCGGCCCGGGGTGGTCGAAGCTGCCGCCCTCCAGTCCAGCGGACGCAGCTGTTGCCGCGGGAGCTCCGGAAAACAGGCAGCAGCCTGTGACCTGCGAGCTCCCGACGATGTTGTCCACTGGCCCGCGGCCGAGCCCCGGATTCAGGTCGTCGCCGCCGGAACGCCGCCTCAGCCACCGGAGCGCCGTCTCAGCCCCGAGTCGGGCCGCCCTCACCGGAGCATCGTCTCAGCCCCAAGTCGGGCCGCCCTCACTGGAGCGCCGTCTCAGCCCCGAGTCGGGCCGCTGCCATTGGAACGCCGGAACGCAGCCGCAGCTCAAAGATGGCCAGCCTCGCGTTGCAAGTCCTGGCTGTCTGCTTCCGGAGCCTCGAGGTCGGTCCCAGTTGGAGGCCGCCAGCTCCGCCATTAGGCCTCAGCGCAGACGGAGGCAGAGAAGGGGGGATACGACAGAAAGAGTCGCATTCCCCCAAAGGGAGAGACAGAAAACCACATTTCAGCCCCCCCCCACACACACATAACACAACCTAATAACGAAAATTTGACTAAAACAAGAAAACAAAAACAAACATTAAAAAAAAAAAAGACAGACGGACTGCAAGGCGAGCCGCAGCCGTTCAACAGCGCCGCCATTTCCCGGTGTGGTAGCATCTATGGAGCGAAGGAAATAGGCAACGTTTCTGGCCGAAACCCTTCTTCAGACTCCTCAGTCTTCTCAGCCCCTACCTGGTCGGAGATGCGGCTTTTCTCCGAGCCGTATCTTTGCCCCTTCCTTGCGGCCTACCAACGGGACTGGAGCGACGTTTCCTGCCGGGACCGGCTAGAACTTCAGCGGCAGCACAGCACTGGGGGCCCCAACATTGCGGAGTTATCGTTGCAGAGCTACCAGCTGCTGTGGCGCTGGGGGGGCCTAAACACCGCGGAGCCTGGGATCTCTCGCCGAGATCGCCAGTGTCGGAGTTCCGACCAGCGCGGCCTGTGGACTTCGGGAGCCGCGGTCTCTGGCAGCAAGCGGCCGTTCCAGACACTCCAAGCCCCTGAAGAGTGTTCTCCCGACGGAGGAGCCCCATCATCCGGCGAGAGGGCCTGAAATATCGGGCGACTGCGGAGGCCTCAAATAGGCCCCGACCATGGGTGAACAAGAGAATGAGGACTGGACTTTGTTGCCTTCCCTCACAGTGGGAACAATTGTGGGGGGATGTTTTTATGTTTTATGTTAAATTATTTTTTAAAGTGGTGTCTTTTATTGGTGTGCTGCAAATGGCAACTCAAATTTCACTACACCAGAAATGGTGTATGTGACAATAAATGTCCTTTGTCCTTTGTACATTAATGTTAACATGTTTACCAACATGTCAGGGCCTCCACGGCAAACCCACATAGTCATAAGATAAATGTGCAAACTTGACACATTTAGTCCCCAAGGTCAGGGTCCAACCTGGGGTGCTGGAGCCGAGGCAAAACTCCACACTAACTGCACCTCTGCGCTGCCCAACATCTTCCACCTTTAAAAGGACAACACAAGGCATCTACAGAATAGTGTAAAATAAACAGAAAGGCAGAAAACTGCAATGGAAGAATAATTGTAGATGTGGGGAACGAGGGCGAGATGGAGACAAACACATGTGCATGCGGAAAAATACAATATCACCATATCAAAGTAGCAGGACGTATCCTTTGACTTTTGATCAATGTCACAGTGCACCAGTCTAAACTTAAAACTATCATTTAAATTGCACATGGTAAGAATTGCTTTTCTCACAGAGAATAACATTAAATAATTATAATCAAAAGTCACAATTTACTTCACTTCACTTCCTGATTTTAAATATATATAACTAAATAATAGATGTCACACCTGAATATTCCTGGGTGGCATCTAGAGGATCAATCCATACTGTAATGCTGTCAGAAAAGGCTTCTTCAGTTGTGGTTATTTTGTCCAGGATTTCCTTTGGAATGACATGATCCCATGGAACAATTTCTGGTACGTTACCAGTATCATGTTCTTCAGAGTACACCTAGTGCAAAGGGTACTTCAATCAGATTAATCCCACAGTCAATTTCACATGCCTTTCACAATTTATTATTAAACGTCCTGGTACAGAATCTGCCTATCTTGGTTCGCAAAACAAAGACAATGTAGTTAGAGGAATCTATCACAATTGCCTTCCATAATCACTGCCCGTGTTTCCTATGAAAGTAAACCATTTTGGACCATGAGATATTCCTCCAGGGACACAAGAAAAGTTGTACTTTAACCAAGGCTGGATTTCAACATTGATGCCTGCTTGTTTTGGATTTGTTTTTCTCATCGGTCATTACACAAAGTCTGAAAATGACTTTGTTTCATGAGGGTCTCCTGTTGATGCAGACTTAACGCCTTCATTTTTATAGAGGAACAGTAACGTAAAGAATTCATAATTTTTATATATGTCCCAATATGCATGATCACTGTTATGCAACCACACGTTTATACTAGGTTCAGTAAATTTCAATCTCTGAACAAAGGATTTCGTTTAGAGATACAGAGCGGAAACAGGCCCTTCGGCCCACCGGGTCCGCGCCGACCAGTGATCCCCACATATTAACACTACCCGACATACATTTGGGGCAATTTTTACATTTACCAGGCAAATTTACCTTCATACCCGAACATCTTTGGAATGTGGGAGGAAACCGAAGATCTCTGAGAAAACCCACGTGGTCTCGGGGAGAACGTACAAACTCCGTACAGACCTATCGGGATCGAACCCGGGTTTCTGGCGCTGCAAGCGCAGTAAGGCAGCAACTCTACCGCTGCGCCACCGTGCCACTCTACTTATTAGAAGGCTGTTGAATTGTTGTAAAATCCAATTGATGGTCTTTAAGCAAACATGTACTCCTTATCTGTTCTGGTCCATAAGCAAATTGGTTCCCACAACAATGTGGCTGATTCTCAAAACACCACAATGCAACTTAGTAAGCCACTCAGTTGTATCAAGCTGCCAACAGCAATTGCAGGTCCACAACGTGTTTCTCAGGGTAAATTGGGATGGGCAATAATCACTAACCTTCCCACCATAAGGATACATTTTAAAACCCCAAGAAATACAAATTCTTTTTACTGGCCAGTAGATAGGACTTGGAGGGAGATGACTCGCTGGCCAATCAAAAGATATAAAAGAACAAGTGGATATTTTTAAAGCAGAGATAGATAGATAGATAGATAGATAGATAGATAGATAGATAGATAGATAGATAGATAGATAGATAGCGGGATTAAAATGCAGTTTTGTACTGCCTGTCTGAGGCTGACTTCCTTGGGCTGCTAGCTGCTGATGAAAACAAAAAATCAGACTTCCGTTTGCGCTATATTTTAAAAAAAAATTCACTGGACAATTTAATATCGATTTAGAATCGATCACGTTCCAGAAGCAAGATGATTAAAATGCCCATTTTTTTTGGACAATCATGTCATAAGCCGTCCAAATTGTCTATATTTTGTGCTATTCTCTCTCCATGATCATTAATTTTAAACTAAATATTCACAACAGTTTGAGTCACATGTATTGTGCAAAAAACAATAATTTTGATTATATTTTGAGAGGATTTTTCTGGATTAAATGATGGGAATTAAACATTAAATTGGTCTATTGCTAGAAATTGTAATTTATTTACCTATCTGTTACGGACTTACAACATATTATAAAATGATATTAAAGTTCTGATCTTGAGAATATCACATTTTTGAATTTTCAAGGCAGTCTGGGTGTTTATTACTATTTCTGTCACAATTATGACAATTATGTAATTAGCTACAATTAGGTAATTAACTAATTATATGCTTTAATTTCAGGTCATCCATGTAAGATGTTTTATATTTGTTTCAGAATGCTTCAATCTCTAATAACTGAACATTTCATTCAGTTCTCTTAATTTTTAAGAAAGTTATGTGGGTTTTGACTGTCCTCGATCACAGCTTTTGTGTTAAGTCAATGGAAAAGCAATAGGGAACAAGATGCTAATTTCCAAGTATGAAAATGGCCACAACATTTTTTAATACTGAAGATATGAAAGTGAATTAGGTGTCAAATTAAACTTATTTTTATGCTTTATCTGATGGGATAAATTGCAGATTTGATTTTTTTAATCTCAAAATGTTGTGACATTGCTAGATAATGAAGAACCATGGATTAAAAAGTGCTGGACAAATAAAGGCAAAGGTTAGTGAGATTAACAGAAAGATCAGATTTAAAATCATTGGATAAATAAACAGGTTTGTTGTCAATCAAAAAACTGAGAATGGAATTAAATACAAAATAATTATACTGAACTAGAAGTAGGCAAATATTAAATGTGTAATGTGGATGGCGAGGAGGATTAAAAGCAAATACAACAGCAAGTAAAGTTATAGTTAACATTTAAATGACAATGAGGAGTAGTAGGGAGAAGATTAGGATAATTGGAAAGGCTAAAAGGAAGTAAGAATGAAGGATAACAGGCAGCAAAATGCATGCAGTTAATAATCATACAGAAAGAGTGGGCAGATGGGGCTACCAGAGTGAAGGAACGAGTCAATTGTAAAGCAAGAGAAGCAAGTGTCTTTTAAAACTCGAGGCCTGGTTGAACGGGAGTTTTTAACGGCATAGCACCTAACTTGCAAACAGCTCTCTCCTCTATATCAGTGCTTCAGAACACCCTCCTGTACAGAAACATCAGACTTGGTCTACACATTCCTACCTTCAAAGTCAATATTACGATTCTCTTCTGTGATGACACCCCCAGCAACAGTTGCTGACCCCTTATTTTCTAATCCATTTGCTATGAAATACTAAGCAGACAATTTACAGAAATAAGACAGAGCAGGTGCATTCCACAGGAAGGCCATGTTTACTGATTGATGCTTCATTCCCTGTTGTTGCAACCTGCCTGTCATGATCAGAGCCAAGTGACTCCCTTCTGTGCTACACACTTTTATAATTCTGCATATAAATGGAATCATAATTAGGTTCCAACTAACTCGTGTCTCTAAATAATCCAACTAGATTTTCACCTGAAGAACAACTGCTTGAATTGTGGCGCATTGACACAAAATGCAATCAGCGTGATGCAGCAGCTTCAGGGAGGAAATAGAAAAAACTTGAAAAGGGAAAATATTTGAAAAGGATTTAATAATATTCAGAAGTTCAAATACAAGCAGCAATCTGTAGAAACATGGGTTGCATAGACTTCAGAGGATTACAAAGACATGAAATTAGGTCCAAGGTTTGTAAATAGTGAAAATTAACCAGCAGAATAAATGGACTGTGATATCAGCTACCCTGAATACACCTGGAAATACTCTTACTACCATTTGAGGACACTGGATGGACAATGCAGGAGGATACTGCTGATTCTTGTCTGCCCCAAATCCGTGATAGGAGGAACTGGCTTTGCAGGTGACAATTGGGCTTGTACTGCTGTTGAGGGGTGGGAGTGGAAAAGATCTTGGGCAATGGGTGGGTGGAAGAGTAATGAAAAATTGCACAATTGGCCCAAGGGTGCTCAGGATCACAGCCATGGGTGAGGCAAGTGGTGAGGGAGCAGGCAATGTAATGTTCAAAGGTTTCATTATGAATCTCAACAGATCATGGAGTGATGGAATGAATTGCAGTCTGTGGGATGGTAGGTATATTTAAAATAATAAGGGAAATACAAAATAGGACATACCCATTCAAGAAAAGAGTGGTACAAGTACAGGGAATAAAGAAATTCTGTGTCTCTGATATGGAATTCGAGTCTGAAAAATGTGACTAATGGGGTCACATTCTTGAAACAGTTAAGTAAAGGCCATTAGCAGGGAGAAGAGCTGATTGGCTGAAGCCCGTGGGAAAGGTGAGTAATTCACAGAGGAAAAACAGTTTAAAACTGAGGAATTTGGTTTGTAAATTGGTAAACTAGGTAATTTATCAGTCAATAAAATTGTCAACAAAATAGAGAGAGTACAGAGGAGATTTACTAGAATGTTGCCTGGGTTTCAACAACTAAGTTACAGAGATAGGTTGAATAAGTTAGGTCTTTATTCTCTGGAGAGCAGAAGGTTAAGGGGGGACTTGATAGAGGTCTTTAAAATGATGAGAGGGATAGAGAGAGTTGATGTGGACAAGCTTTTCCCTTTGAGAATAGGGAAGATTCAAACAAGAGGACATGACTTCAGAATTAAGGGACAGAAGTTTAGGGGTAATATGAGGGGGAACTTCTTTACTCAGAGAGTGGTAGCGGTGTGGAATGAGCTTCCAGTGGAAAGTGGTGGAGGCAGGTTCATTGGTATAATTTAAAAATAAATTGGATAGGCATATGGATGAGAAGGGAATGGAGGGTTATGGTATGAGTGCAGGCAGGTGGGACTAAGGGGTAAAAAAATTGTTCGGCACGGACTTGTAGGGCCGAGATGGCCTGTTTCCGTGCTGTAATTGTTATTTGGTTAATATAAGCAAGGCTGCTCTAAGGGAGCGGCCTTGTGCGTAGTGTGAGTCTTTGGCTCGAGGGTTGGCAGACAGGAAGCAAAGCGTAGGAGTGAATGGGTCCTTTTCAGAATGGCAGGCAGTGGTTGAGTGGAGTGCCGCAAGGCTCAGTGTTGGGGTCGCAACTGTTTACCATATATATTAATGATTTGGAAGAGGGAATTAGGAACAACACTAGCAAGTTTGCGGATGACACAAAGCTGGGTGGCAGTGTGAACTGTGAAGAGGATGTTAGGAGGTTGCAGGGTGACCTGGACAGGTTGAATGAGTGGGCAGATGCGTGGCAGATGCAGTATAATATAGATAAATGTGAGGTTATCCACTTTGGTGGCAAAAACAGGGGGGCAGATTATTATCTCAGTGGGGTTAGGTTAGGTAAGGGGGAGGTACAGTGAGACCTGGGTGTCCTTGTACACCAGTCACTGAAAGTTGGCGTGCAGGTACAGCAGGCAGTGGAGAAAGCTAATGTGTTGGCCTTCATAACAAGAGGATTTCAGTATAGGAGTAAGGAGGTTGTTCCGCAGTTGTAAAGGGCTCTGGTAAGACCACATCTGGAGTATTGTGTACAGTTTTGGTCTCCTAATTTGAGGAAGGACATTGTGATTGAGGCAGTGCAGCGTAGGTTCATGAGATTGATTCCTGGGACAGCGGGACTGTCATAAGGGGAAAGATTGAAAAGACTAGGCTTGTATTCACTGGAGTTTGGCAGGATGAGGGGCAATCTTATAGAAACATATAAAATTATAAAAGGTCTGGACAAGCTAGATGCAGGAAATGTTCTCAATGTTGGGCAAGTCCAGAACCCGGGGCCACAGACTTAGAATAAAGGGGAGGCCATTTAAGACTGAGGTGAGAAATAACTTTTTTACTTGGAGTTGGGAATTTGTGAAATTCTCTGCCACAGAGAGCAGTGGAGGCCACATCACTGGATGGATTTAAGAGAGAGAGTTAGATAGAGCTCTAGGGGCTAGTTGAATCAAGGGATATGAGGAGAAGGCAGGCACGTGTTATTGATTGGGGACGATCAACCATGATCACAATGATGGCTTGAAGGGCCGAATGGCCTCCTCCTGCACCTATTTTCTACAGTCTATTTTCAATTGCAAAATACTGGAAAAAAGTGTAATGCAACTGAATGTCTATGATTAAGGGAAGAATGCAAGAATTTTTACTGCAACTTTCCCCCTTTTCCATTTCTGGTAACCAAAAAGATATAAAAGTGTAAAATGTCAAATTTATTTTTTTAAATGGAAAAGCAACCATCAAAAATAAAATGCGGGGATGCACATATCAATGTTACAAGAAAGGTTACTCCTGGGTGTCATTGTAATTTCTGCAGAGGCACAACAACACAAAACACATTTACATGTTCTGATCTCACCTGCCATTTTCCAGGAATGTAACAGGACTGGCCTTCTATTTTATTTAGTTATTAAAAAGGACAACACAAACAAAAAATAATGCAGGTACAAAGAGCACCAAAAGGGAAGAAACAGTTCAATAAAGAAACACTATTACTTCAAAACATAGAAAATAGGTCCAAAAAATATTCCTTTCACATTTTCAATATGGACATCAATCACTCGTCTTTTATCACACTTGATCGTATATACTCTAGGCTATTGCATATACTCTAGGCTATTGCTTCAAGCCAGCACCGCCATTCAATATGATTATGGCTGATCATCTAAAATTAGTATCCCGTTCCTGCTTTTTTCCCCCATATTCCTTGATTCCTTTGCCCCAAGAGCTAAATCTAACTCCCTCTTGAAAACATCCAGTGAATTGACCTCATGTGGCAGTGAAAAATGTCCCCTTCAGATCTTCGGGAATAAAAAAAAAAGTATTTAAAAGAAAATGGTAATGAGACACGATCAAATATGTTGACAGCTAGTGAGTGGAAACAAAACAAAGCAAAATGAAGACTTTGATTCAGAAAGTTCACGGCTAAATTTGACTCAGAAACATTTTTTTTCCCAACGAAAGGAGAAAAACCAGAAACATTCAAAAGTCTTTCAATAACAGATTAGGAAAAAATATCCTATTCAAAAATTAACGTGGAAAGGAATTTCTTCAATATTAAAGTTATTCTTTACAGATATTCTTTACAGATAATAGTATGTGAGATTGCAAAATCTGTTGATCACCATTGATTGATCATCTGTTAACTTTAAACTTGAAAATACTTAACACATTGAGAACATAAATTTCCTCCTGTGATATTAACTAGTAAATAGTTTCCACCATAAAAATTGGATTGAAATTTAGAGAAGGCATGATGACATGACACATCCCACACTTAGCATCTCTAGTGGTTGCAGTCTGAAAAATATACTTGCAACTCAAAAATGTGGCTATGCCACCTCCTCCCTGTCACCCATGATGCCAATCTATGTTAATCCCATGTGTCACTATTAGGTCTGTATCTCTATGTTTTTCCTATCTAAGTACCTGTCCAAACGCCTTTTAAATGCTGTCATTGATTTCCCTTGATCCAGATAATCTCCAGCCTCTGTGAAAACTACCCCTCAGATCTCCTTTAAATGTCTCCCCTATCACCTTAAATTTGTGCTCTGCGAAAAAGACGCCCACAATCTATCCTATCTATTCCTCTCGTAATTTTATAAACTGCTGCAAGATTACCCCGCTCAGCCTCCTGTGTTCCAGATAGAATAAACCCAGCCTAGCCAACCTAACCTTTTAAATAGTTCCAGGCAATTCCAGGCAACATCCCATAGGTCTTTTCCACACCCTCTTTATTGCTACCACTTCCCTCCTGCAGTTATAGACCAGAACTGTACATAACACTCCAAATTCAGTCCAACTGCTGCAACATAACATCCCGACTCTTATACTCAATGCCTCAGCCTAAGAAGACAAGCAAACCGTATTCACTTGTGCTGCATGGTCAGAGAGCTATGGACCTGCACCCCAAAGCCCCTCTATATACCAACGTTCGCCAGATCCCTACCATTTACTGATGTCCTGCCAGAATTTGACTTCCCAAAGTGCATTACCACACACTTGCCTGGCTTAAATTCCATCGACTATTGCTCTGCACAAATTTCAGCTGATCCTGGTCTCGCTGTATCCTTAGATAACCTTCTTCATTATCTACAATTCCAATTTTATGCAATTTTCAAAGTTACTAATCAGACCAACTATATTCACATCCAAGTCTTTTATATACATTATTACAAACAACAAAGGTCCCAGCAACAATTTCTGTGATACACCATTTGTTACAGACTTCGGTCAGAAAAATAACCCTCTATCACTAACCTCTACATCATTGAACAGCACAGCACAGGAACAGGCCCCAGAACCCACTATGTCCATGCAGAACATGATGCCTAGTTAAACTAATCTCCTCAACCTGCATGTGATCCATATCTCTCCATTCCCTGCATATCCATGCACCTATCTAAAAGCTTCTTAAATGCAACTATGCCTCAAGCACCACGCTTGGCAGGGTGTTTAGGCATCCATCTTCTGCATAAAAAACTTTATCCACTCTATAATAGTCCGAGGGCCAGAGGGGCCTACCATGCACCCCCCTCCCCTATGATCCTACTTCTTGGGTGTCATTTTGTTCATTGGTATCTCTTCTGTCGGAAAAATGATGTTCCCAAGAAAAAAACTCATTTGGATTATGTTTTTTTAACCCTTATTTCAATATGTCAAAATTGTGTTTTTTCACACTTTGCCCTCTTTCTTGGGGTCTGTGAATTTGGTACATGCAATTGAGTCTGTTTCTTAGTAAAGATACATTAAAAAATCCACTAAATTAGGACCATATCGTCTTCAACTATGAAAATCACCAAGCTCTGCCAGAGGTTTCACAAATTTATTACGCTGTTGCATCAGTTTGATTGGCTTGACTTTGCCGATTCCTTTGAAGGCATTTGTTGAGTCACAGCCTGAGAACGCATGCAGTCCAAGTAATGCTGAGCAGTATTCTGAGGAGGACTGCTTTGCAAAATGGGTGACATCTATTAGCCTTTGCCTGTTGCCTCTCCCTGTGTCAAAGAACACTGTAGTGTCTTGAATGCTGTTTGCATTGTGAAGCAAATATGAAAAATATATCGCGGTCTGGGCTTTTGACTTGTACGTGGTCATATCCTTGCTCTTTGCCACAGTTGCAGTATAGGATAACTTGCTAATCTGTTTCTTCTTGGTTTGACTTCAGGGATTGAATCTCAGACTGCATAGTCTCTTTCCCATTCTGCTCATTCCACACATCAAGAAGTAGTTCAATGAGTTTTTTCTTGTTCTCATTATTTGTCAAGAACTGCTTCCAATCTCTTGGTTTTTTGGTCTTTCCTCCTTTGATTATTCTCATCTCCGCACACCCACGCCATGTCCGTTCACTGAGTTTGTACATATCGGTACATTAGATGACAATGCATTGAAGATATTGATGCCAATCTGAGGTTTGATAAGGAAGTGTAAGGTGTGAAAATAGGACAACAGGAATGGAGATCAAGGAAAATGTAGAATAGATCATTGTTAGCTGGGAGAAGGTAACACCATGTAGTTCGGACACAGTAAGACTGGTCAGAGAACTGGGAAGGGGTGGGATAGAGAGATAAGGAAAGCAAGGAAGTTGGAGAAGTCAATGTTCATACCGCTGGGGTGTAAGTTGCCCAAGCAAAATATGGGGTGCTGTTCCTCCAAATGATAAGGGTGGCTTTAGAAAATAACAGAACATGCTGAAAACACTCATGTCAGATTGGAACTGTGGGGAGAAAAACAGAGCTAATGTTTCAGATCGGAGACTTCTGGTTACAACAGTTCTGGCGAAGGGTCTATGACCCGAAACCTTATCTCCGTTTCTATTTTTTGTTTTATTTCAACTTTCCAGCATCCATAGTTTTTTTTTTCGATTTTTAATAAAATGAAAGGCGCAGGGACACGAATGAAACTACATCCTGTATTTGAAACATAAATTGGGGTGACTCCGAGTACAGAAAAGCTGAATTAGCAAAAGTGAACTGTCAAAGTACTTCAAGGAATCAGTCAGTCAAGATGCATAGAAACATAGAAATTAGGTGCAGGAGTAGGCCATTCGGCCCTTCGAGCCTGCACCGCCATTCAATATGATCATGGCTGATCATCCAACTCAGTATCCCGTACCTGCCTTCTCTCCATACCCCCTGATCCCCTTAGCCACAAGGGCCACATCTAACTCCCTCTTAAATATAGCCAATGAACCGGCCTCAACTACCCTCTGTGGCAGAGAGTTTCCAGAGATTCACCACTCTCTGCGTGAAAAAAAGTTCTTCTCATCTCGGTTTAAAGGATTTCCCCCTTATCCTTAAGCTGTGACCCCTTGTCCTGGACTTCCCTAACATCGGGAACAATCTTCCTGCATCTAGCCTGTCCAACCCCTTAAGAATTTTGTAAGTTTCTATAAGATCCCCTCTCAATCTTCTAAATTCTAGAAGTATAAACCAAGTCTATCCAGTCTTTCTTCATAAGACAGTCCTGACATCCCAGGAATCAGTCTGGTGAAACCGTCTCTGCACTCTGCAGTGATGGCAATTTAAGGAAATCTTTCTCTCGGTACAAAGAATAGATATGTTTGTTTGAAAAATGAAAAATTCCAAAGGGAGTCTCAAAATCCACAGTTAACCGGAGAAAGTTAAAGATAACATTGAAGTTAAAGAAAAAACACACAATTATATATGGCAGTTGGCAGACTAGAATAGCAGACAGATTACAAAAAACAGTCTAAAAATGACAAAGATTAATAAGAAAGCAAAAAATTGAAAATGAGTTTGAAGACACCAGAACACAAGGAGTTAGCAGAAGAATTATGCAGATAATTTACATCAAAGCTAAGCAAAATGCTGGAGTAACTCAGCGGGTCATGCAGCATTTCTGGAGAAAAGGATTAGGTGATGTTTCAGGTCAAGACTCTTCTTCAGACTGAGAGTCAGGGGAGAGGGAAACTAGAGGTATGAAAAGCTACAGAGAGCTGGAGGAATCACAGAGGGGAAGCAGTGAGAGAAGATGTTGCAGAACTCCCACCACAGAGGGGAGAACTTATTCAAAGTAGGTATACCTTGTGGAGATTTCACAGTGGACCAGACAAAATATGTAGGAAGGAACTGCAGATGCTTTTCACAACAAAGATAGACCCAAAATGAGTAACTCATTTACCACAGAGGCATTCTTTACAACCTTTTCCACTTGTGTTCCCACTTTCAGAAAACTATGAACTTTCAACCTAAGATCCTTCTGTATATCAATGCTCCTGAAGGTCCTGCCATATATCGTATACTATGGACACCTGCAGATTCAGGGACAGTTTCTTCCCAGCTGTTATCAGGCAACTTAACCATCCTATCACGAGGAGAACAGTCCTGAACTACTATCTACCTCTTTGGAGACCCTCGGATGATCTTTACAGGCTTTAATCTTGCACTGAACGTTATTCCCTTTGCCACGCATCTGTACACTGTGAATGGCTTGATTGTAATCAAGTATTGTCTTTGCACTGACTGGTTAGCACGCAACAAAAGCTTTTCACTGTACCTCGGTATAAGTGACAATATACAAATATAATTAACGAACACCTTCACTCAGCCCGTCTGAACCTACCTAATCTCCCCAATTTGTGAACACTTTAATTCTCCCATTCCCACTCAGATCTTTCTGTCCTATGTCTCTTCCATTGTCAGAGTGGGGCTAAATGCAAATTGGAGGAACAGCATCTCATATTTCTCTTGGGCAGCTTACAGCCCAGTGGCATGAATCTTGATTTCTCTCACTGCAGGTAGCCGCGGCATTCCCTCTCTCTATCCCACTCCCACCCAAGTCACACTAACCTCGTTTTCACCCAACAAACAGCTAACAATGACTTAGTTCCTTTATCATCATTACTTTTTTGCATATCTTTTATTATTTACTCTTTATCTCTCCACATCATAACTATATAACAATTACATGCCAAACCGGTCTGAAGGCCATCTCGACCCTTCTAGTCCGTTCTTACCGAACACATAAATCTCCCCTAGCTCCCATATACCTGCGCTCAGACCATAACCCTCCATTCCTTCCCATCCCATAAAACTATCCAAATTATTTTTAAATGATAAAAACGAACCTGCCTCCACCACCTTCACTGGAAGCTCATTCCACACAGCTACCACTATCTGAGTAAAGAAGTTCCCCTCATGTTACCCCTAAACTTCAGTCCCTTAATTCTCATGTCATGTCCCCTTGTTTGAATCTTCCCTACTCTCAGTGGGAAAAGCTTTTCCACGTCAACTCTGTCCACATCATTGTCTATATCTTGTTTCCCTTATGCCAAACCAGTCTGAAGAGGGGTCTCAACCCAAAACGGCATCCATTCTTACTCTCCTAAGATGCTGCCTGTCCTGCAGAGTTGCTCCAGCTTTTTGTGTCTATCTTCGGTTTAAACCAGCATCTGCAGTTCCTTCCTACACATAACTTTCCTCTTACATATGACGTAAAATAATGTAGCACCTCACACTTATGCAGATCTGCCATTTCTCTGCCAAAATTTTCAATTGATCAATATCCTGCTGTTCACATTATTTACAGCTCTACCTATTTCTTACCAACTCATCATGGATCTCTTAATGTCTTTGACCAGCAAACTATGAGGACCTTCATCGAATGCTTTACTAAAGTCTATATAGACCACCTCCATTGTCCTACCTGCATTTTTGTCACTAAAAAAAAATTGAGACTGATGCTCTCCCACACAAAAACATGCAGGCTAACCCTAATTTCCATGCTTTTCCAAATCATCCCCAAAAAACCTGTCCTAAAAATCTTCAACTATTTTCCTATCACTGATGTAAGGCTTGGGAAAAATATCATGTTAATCAAACTAAGCCAGCATATTTTGTGAAAGGGAAACCACAGTCTGTGAATTTATTGTTCCTTGAAGTAACACGAGCTGTGAATATTAGAGAACCAGTAGATATACCATACTTAGATTTTCAGAAAGCATTTGATAAGGTGCTGCTTCAAAGGTTCATTGTGGAAAATAAAAGAACATGGGGAAGCTGATAAAATATTGGTTATCAGAAAATTGATCATCTTACAACTAAAGGAATGGGAAGAAACCAGTCTTTACTGTTTATTGTGGGAAGATGTAACAAGTGAGTGCCTGCTTGTACCTGCTGGAGTTTAGCAGTACACTAAGCACAGAGACCGGCCCTGTTGCTCAGAAAGGTAGGGAAAAAAAAGAGGAGGGCAATAGTGATTGGGGACTATAGTTAGGGGGTCGGATAAGACGATTCTGTGGATGCAGTCAGGAGACCCGGATGGCAGTCTGCCTCCCTGGTGCCAGGGTCACGGATGTGTCTCAACGCGTCCAAGATATCCTGAAATCAGAGGGAGAGGAGCCTGAGGTCATGGTACATATAGGTACCAATGACATAGGTAAAAAAAGAGAAGAGGTCCTGAAGGAAGAATTTAGGGAGCTGGGAGGAGAGTTAAGGAAAAGGACCAAAATAGTAACCATCTCAGGATTACTGCCCGTACCACGCGACACTGAGAGTAGGAATGGAGCGAGGTGGAGGACAAATGCGTGGCTGAAGGACTGGTGCAGAGGGCAGGGATTCAAGTTTCTGGATCATTGGGACTTCTTTTGGGGAAGGTGTGACCTGTACAGAAAGGACGGGCTGCACTTGAACCCGAGGGGGACCAATATCCTGGCGGGGAGATTTGCAAAGGCTACTGGGGAGACTTTAAACCAGTATGGTTGGGGGGAGGGACTCGAATTGGGAAAGCTAGCAGACAGTGTGTAAGGCAGGAGGCAGAGAATGGTAGCACTCGGACCCAAAATCTAGGGGAGAAAGAAGAAAAAGAAAATAAACAGAATAAGAGGCGGTAGGTTTCTTAAATGTGCATATTTTAATGCTAGGAGCATTATAAGAAAGGTGGATGAGCTTAGAGCCTGGATTGATACCTGGAAGTATGATGTTGTGGCGATCAGTGAAACATGGTTGCAGGAGGGCTGTGATTGGAAACTAAATATTCCAGGATTTCGTTGCTTCAGGTGTGATAGAATTGGAGGGGCAAAAGGTGGAGGTGTTGCATTGCTTGTCAGGGAAGATATTACAGCAGTGCTTTGGCAGGATAGATTGGAGGGATCATCGAGGGAGGCTATTTGGGTGGAACTGAGAAGTGGGAAAGGTGTAGCAACACTTATAGGGGTGTATTATAGACCGCCAAATGGGGAGCGAGAATTGGAAGAGCAAATATGTAAGGAGATAGCAGATATTAGTAGTAAGCACAAGGTAGTGATTGTAGGAGATTTCAATCCACACAATTTCAATTTTCCACACATAGACTGGGAAACACATTCTGTATATATGGGCTGGATGGTTTGGAGTTTGTAAAACTCCACCAAGGAGAAGAATATTGAATTATGTGAGGTAAGGGAAACAAGTAGAGTAGCTATGTATACTATGAGATTCAAAGAAAAGGAAGTACTGACACTTTTGAAAAATATAAAAGTGGATAAGGCTCCAGGTCCTGACAGGATATTCCCTAGGACATTGAGGGAAGTTAAAGCAGGGGCTATGACAGAAATATTTCAAATGTCATTAGAAACGGGAATAGTGCCCGAGGATTGGCGTACTGCGCATGGTGTTCCATTGTTTAAAAAGGGTTCTAAGAGTAAATCTAGCAATTATAGACCTGTTAGTTTGACTTCAGTGGTGGGCAAATTAATGGAAAAGATACTTAGAGATAATATATATAAGCATCTGGATAAACAGGGTCTAATTAGGAACAGTCAACATGGATTTGTGCCTGGAAGGTCATGTTTGACTAATCTTGAATTTTTTGAAGAGGTTACTAGGGCAATTGATGAGGGTAAAGCAGTGGATGTTGTCTATATTGACTTCAGTAAGGCCTTTGACAAGGTTCCTCATGGAAGGTTGGTTAAGAAGGTTCAATTGTTGGGTATAAATGCAGGAGTAGCAAGATGGATTCAACAGTGGCTGAATGGGAGACGCCAGAGAGTAATGGTGGATGGCTGTTTGTCAGGTTGGAGGCAGGTGACTAGTGGGGTGCCTCAGGGATCTGTGTTGAGTCCACTGTTGTTTGTCATGTACATCAATGATCTGGATGAAGGTGTGGTAAATTGGATTAGTAAGTATGCAGATGATACTAAGATAGGTGGTGTTGTGGATAATGAAGTAGATTTCCAAAGTCTACAGAGATATTAAGGCCATTTGGAAGAATGGGCTGAAAGATGGCAGATGGAGTTTAATGCTGACAAGTGTGAGGTGCTACATCTTGGCAGGACAAATCAAAATAGGACATACATGGTAGATGGTAGCGAATTGAGGAATGCAGTTGAACAGAGGGATCTAGGAATAACTGTGCATAGTTCCCTGAAGGTGGAATCTCATGTAAATAGGGTGGTAAAGAAAACTTTTGGTATGCTAGCCTTTATAAATCAGAGCATCTATCTATCTATATTACTAAAAGTCTGTTCTTGACCGGTTTTGGCCATCTTTGCTGCATTTCTGAGAGAACGCCGCCACCTACGGCCGCCATTTTTGGCCACCTTGCTCAGAGCCCCCCTCCGCCGCATGTGTGCCGAGGAATTTTCCCGTCGATTAAAAATGACAGAGATATTAACGTTTTTACAAAATTTCCCATTCTCTCTGCTGCCCCCGCTGGCGGGAGGGACTATAAAACCAGGAAGTGGTGTGCCACACAGTCTCTTCAAGATGGAGGAAGGCAGAGGGTCACGTTTCTCTGAGCTGTGAATAACACTGAACACGTGTCTACTCAAATGTAAGTGCCCTTAGTGGTTCTAAAATGCTTGCAGAATGTGTCTATTGGTTCTAAAAGCTTGCAAAAAAGTGTCTATTCGTTCTAAAGCTTGCAAAACAATGTCTATTGGTTCTAAATCTTGCAAAAAGTGTCTATTGGTTCTAAAGCTTGCAAAAAGTGTCTATTGGTTCTAAAACTTGCAAAAAAAAATGTCTATTGGTTCTAAAATGGTTCATACTAGCGCTCCAGAAAATGGTGGCTTGGGTGTGGCTTGAAGTTGAAAGGCACTACTTACTGCAAATGGTGGCTTGGGTGTGGCTTGGCGTTGAAAGGCACTACTTACTGCAAATGGTGGCTTGGTTGCTTTGACGAAGTGGAAAGGCACCTCTTACTGCCAATGTGTGGCTTGAAGTTGAAAGCCACTACTTATTGCAAATGGTGGCGTGGGTGCATTGGCTTGAAGTTGAAAGGCTCCACTTACTGCAAATGGTGGCTTGGGTGCTTTGGCTTGAAGTTAAAAGGCACTACTGTAAATGCACTTACTTCCTGTTTGCACTGTATATTGATTTTAGATAAAACACTACCACTTACGGTTGTGATTTTTGGCCATCTTACTCAGTCCTTCTCCGCTGAGCAGATGCAGAGAATTCTTCCCATCAATGAAAATTAAAAGTGTTATTAGTTTTTTTTTTAAATGTTGAGAATCTCTCTCCTGTCAATCACTCCATGAAAGCCACAACTTTTCCGGTGTGGGGGGGGGGACGGACTTGAATTTGCACGAATTTGGTGGCCTTATACCCTGCTTGAAATAGAATTTTAACGATTAGCCGCGAGTCAACTACCAGCCCACCAGCCGTGAGTGAGTTGCCAGCACAACAGGCTTGACTGACTGAGACGCCAGCCCAATAATCCATTTGGCGCACAATTTGTATACTAGCCCTCTGGAAACCAGTCCCTTCAGCCCACAACACTCGGCCTAGCGCTCCAGAAAGCCCCCCCCCCCCCCAACTGGCCACCAATATTAGAATTGGTGGAGAGGTGGAATATTGCGTTGGATGACCCGCCCTCCCGTGTGACGCTGGGACCCAACGGGTCCCACTTAGTCTAGTAATCTTATATGTTTCAATAAGATATCCTCTCATCCTTCTAAACTCCAGAGTAAATGAGCCCAGCCTCTCCAGTCTCTCAGCATATGACAGTCCCGCCATCCCGGGAATTAACCTTGTAAACCTATGCTGAACTCCCTCAATAGCAGGAATGTTCTTTCTCAAATTAGGGGAGCAAAACTGCACACAATACTCCAGGTGTGGTCTCACTAGGCCCCTATACAACTGCAGAATTACCTCTTTGCTCCTATACTCAACTCCTCTTGTTATAAAGGCCAATAAAAGGCTATCTATCTATCTATCTAACATGCCATTCGCTTTCTTCACTGCCTGCTGTACCTGCATGCTTACTTTCATTGACTGATGAACAAGGATCCATATCCCATTCTACTTCCCCTTTTCCAAACTTGACACCATTTAAAAAGTAATCTGCCTTCCTGTTTTTGCTACCAAAGTGGATAACCTCACATTTATCCACATTATTAAACTGCATCTGCCCACTCTCCCAACCTGTCCAAGTCATCTAAGTCTCATAGCATCCTCTTCACAGTTCATACTGTCACCCAGCTTAGTGTCATCTGCAAATTTGCTAATGTTCCCTTGAATCCCTTCATCAAAAACTTTGATGTATATTGTAAATAACTGCGGTCCCAGCACCGAGCCTTGTGGTACCCCACGAGTCACTGCTAGTTAAACTAATCTAGTTTAGATTAGTTCAGTTTAGTTGATTCCCGCGTGTACCGAGGAAACGCGCCTCGGCATGTGGAAAAACAATATGTGATTACAATCGAGCCAACCACAGTGTACAGACATATGATGAAGTGAATAATGCTTAGTGCAAGATAACGTACAGAAAAGTCCAATGAAAGATAGTCCGAGGGCTTCCAATGAGGTAGATAGTAGCTAAGGACTGATCTCTAGTTGTTGGTAAGGTGGTTCAGTTTCTCTCTAAGGTTTATGAATCTTTAAACTCTTAGACAGATATTTCATCAAAAAGGGGCTGTATGGATGGTTGAAAGGTTACCACCAGCAGATGGAAATGTTGAATTTACAAACAGATCAGCATTGATTACGTTAAATGACAGGGAAGCTTTGAGGGACCGAGTGAGCCATTCCTTTTCCTAATTAGTATGCAAGATCGATGATATGCGATCTGGGATGTACTGAATAAGCCTTACATGAAACGAGGAAACACCAAGTAAAAATTTCCACCAAAGCTATCTGCAATTTTAAGAGTATTTTCGAAAGAACAAGCCATCTTTTTCAACACTATCCAAATTGTTTAGGGTGACGCTTGCTTAAATTAGAAATGTCTTGTGAAATCTAGGAGTTATAATTTGCACCCTACCCGTGATTGGCATGTCCTGAGAACAATGTATACGCTTTAAATTATTCCGGCCATATTTGTTTACACCTTAATCTGGAAAACCCCTGCATCACTCGATACATCGTTTCAACGTGAAATCCAATTGAAAGTTTCACTGCATCTCCCCCCCCTCCCTCCCCCCTAAAAAAAAGCATCGGTTGTATCTGCCGCATTGCCTTGCTGGCGCCCCTGCGCTCACCTGTATGGATGGAAATGTGTTTTTAATTAAATGATACATCTTTTGATGTGACTGCAGGTCTCCGTTGGTGAGGATCTCATCGGCCCCTTCCTTAGTCTTCCCTTTGATTTTGCCGTGGAGCTCGCCCTCTTCCATCACCCGCTTCACTTCTTCCCCTCCTCGGACGGCGGCTTCCACCGACAATGCCAGCATCTCTCTCAGGTCGATCCTGTCCGAGCCGGGCATCTTTCTGAAGATGGCGATCTTGCCAGCCAGAAAGCCCGAGTAGAAGTGATAGAGCACCCCAACGGTGAGCAAGGCGAACACGGCCACGCCAAGCGGAGACAGCCGTATGCCCATCGGAGCCATGGCCGTCAACCAGCCGCTGTGCTGCAGACAAAGCGCCCAGTGAGCTTGCAGTAGCTGCTGCTGCTACCGCTGTCTGCAGATTAACGTGGCTCGCGGTGCGGAGTCTTGTCCTCCCTCCCGGGCGCGGGTCCCGGAGCGCGAGCTCCAGGCTCCGCTGTCTACAGCTCCCACTCTTCGCAGCCCTGGGCGCTACCTCTTTGGGCGCTGCTACCACCGCCAGTTAGAGTCAGTCAACAATAACCCACTCGTGTTGGCACCTTCCAGCTGCCGTTCCCGTCCACGTCCTCCATAGGTCATAGGGTAAAGGTAATGCAACTGCTTCTGGGTCATTACGGCTGTTTTTCTCAAAGATCTTTGGTTTTTCATTTCGGCGTGAAGAGCAGACGTTTGTGATCCAGCAAAAAAAAATACCTTTGGCTGCGATTTAATAGGATTTTATTTAAAGGAAGGGGCCGAAGGGAAGGTGCGGTGCGGGCCTGGGCATAAGTTTGTGGTGTGTGGAATCCATGGCGGAGCTGATTGGCAGTTCATTGTGGGTGATATTTGTTGTAGTACTAAATAAATCGAGTATTTAATTAAGAATACTGCACGCCCAAATATGAACTATAGCTTTTTTTAAATGGGTATTTTAGGTGTACATACTAAATCCTTCGACCACATATATTAATCTACGGAAAATACTCAAAAGCAAAATAAATACTGGAATTGGAACTGATAAATGTTGGCAATATTCAACAAATCGAACACCATCTGTGGAAGGGTAACCAAGATGAACATTTCATGCCAATGAACTTCCTTAAAACTAAAAAAAAGTTACATGGAAAAGGGGTGGGGGGAAGAAAAGCAGAAGTCTCCAATAGATGTGCATCAGGACAGATTGAGTAAGGCAGGAGACAGTGCTGGTGGCGAATGAATACTCAACGGTAACTGTAGGAGAGATAAATAAGCTCCAACTTGAGGAGCACTTCATGTTTTGACTGCCTTCTTTTTCAAAGTTGAATTTGACAGTTTCAAAATACTTATCACTTCCAGCCATGCAGCCCACATTGCAACATTCATATTTTTTTAAATTTCTGAAGTTAGAGTCAAAGAATTATACAGCACGGAAACAGGACATAGCCACAAAATACTGGAGTAACTCAGCGGGACAGGCAGCCTCTCTGGAGAGGAATGGGTGACGTTTCGTGTCGAGAAGGGTCTCGACCCGAAACGGCCCCCATTCCTTCTCTCCTAAGAGGCTGCCTGTCTCGCTGAGTTACTACAGCATTTGTGTCTATCTTCGGTTTAAGCCAGCATCTGCAGTTCTATCATACACCATTTGGTGTAGCGTGTCAACGCCAAACTGCGCATTAATCCCTTTTTTGGCATTTGGCCCATCGTCTTCTAAGGCAATGGGTGCTAAGTGCTTGTCTCGGCACTCCTTAAATCAAGTCAAGTCAAGTTTATTTGTCACATACACATACGAGATGTGCAGTGAAATGAAAGTGGCAATGCTCGCGGACTTTTGTGCAAAAGACAAACAACAAAACAACCAATCAAATTATAAACACAATCTTAACACATATTCTTTTACATAATAAATAATGGAAGAAAAAACGTTCAGTAGAGTTTGTCCCTGGTGAGATAGGCGTTTACAGTCCGAATTGCCTCTGGGAAGAAACTCCTTCTCAACCTCTCCATTCTCACTGCATGGCAACGGAGGCGTTTGCCTGACCGTAGCAGCTGGAACAGTCCGTTGCAGGGGTGGAAGGGGTCTCCCATGATTTTATTTGCTCTGGAGTTGCACCTCCTGTTGTATAGTTCCTGCAGGGGGGCGAGTGAAGTTCCCATAGTGCGTTCGGCTGAACGCACTACTCTCTGCAGAGCCTTCTTGTCCTTGGCAGAGCTATTCCCAAACCAGATGGTAATGTTCTCGGACAAGATGCTTTCCACCGCCGCTGCGTAGAAGCACTGGAGGATCCTCGGAGACACTCTGAATTTCCTCAATTGCCTGAGGTGGTAAAGGCGCTGCCTTGCCTTACTCACGAGTGCTAAGGCGTGTGATGCCCATGTCATATCCTCGGAGATGTGGACTCCCAGATATTTAAAACAGTTCACCCTATCCACAGGATCCCCATTTATCCTCAATGGAGTGGACGTCCTCGGATGATGTGCCCTCCTAAAGTCCATGATCAGCTCCTTCGTTTTTTTGATGTTCAAGAGGAGGCTGTTATCCTGGCACCAGTGCTAGATCAGCCACCTCCTCCCGGTAGGCCTTCTCATCGTTGTCTGAGATCAGGCCCACCACCACAATGTCATCAGCCAACTTAATTATTGAGTTGGAGTTGAACCTAGCCACACAGTCATGTGTGTACAGGGAGTACAATAGGGGGCTGAGGACGCAACCCTGGGGCGATCCTGTGCTCAGGGTGAGGGACTTCGATGTATTCCCTCCCATCTTGACTACCTGGGGCCTGGCGGTGAGAAAGTCCAGGACCCAGGCACACAGGGAGGTGTTGAGCCCCAATTCCATTAGCTTCCCGGCCAGTCTGGTGGGGACTATCATGTTGAAGGCTGAACTGTAGTCTATGAACAGCATCCTCACGTAGCCCCCCTTCTGGCTGTCCAGATGGGAGAGAGCGGTGTGCAAGACCTGGGAGACCGCATCGTCCGTGGACCTATTCGGACGATATGCGAACTGCAACGGGTCCATGTTCCGAGGGAGGAAGGCGCAGATGTGATTCTTCACCAGCCTCTCAAAGCATTTCATGACTACCGAGGTAAGGGCCACCGGACGGTAGTCATTCAGACAGGCTGGGGAGGCATTTTTTGGTACCGGTACAATGATGGATTTTTTGAAGCAGGCAGGGACCACGGACTTGTCCAGGGAGAGGTTGAATAATGTAGTGAGCACTGGAGCTAGCTGAGTAGCACAGGACTTGAGTACTCGCCCCGAGATGCCATCGGGGCCTGCAGCTTTTCTCGTGTTCACCCGTGTCAGAGCCCTCCTCACGTCGTGCTCGGACAGCGAGAATGTGTGCACATTCCTCCCTTCAGCTTCGGTAGCCAGCCCGCTGGCGGTATTGTCGATAGTCGGCAGACCTGGAGTGGTGTTGCCCCTCTCGAAACGAGCGTAAAAGGAGTTCAGGTCGTCAGCTAGGGAGGTGCCGGCACATGCGGATGAGGAAGGGGTACTCCGGTAGTTGGTTACAATCCATAACCCCTGCCACAGGCTTCTGGTGTCCTGCTGCTCCATCTGTAACTCCATCTTGTCCCTGTACCTTCTCTTTGCGTCCTTCACCGCCCTTCGCAGTCGGTAGGACTCTGCCTTGTGCCATCAATGACTTGTTTCCACTGCTCTCTCGCAGTGCATTCCATTTACTGAGCACAGTCAGGGTGAAAATGTTTCCCCTCTAAACCCTTACTACTAATTTTATGCACCTCTGGTAAGGAGAAAGGTTTCCTGAGGTATGCCTCTCATACTTTTACATATCTCAATCAAGTCCCATCCTAACCTCTCCAGAAAGAAACGACCTAGCCTCTCTTTATAACTGCATCCCAAGCAACATCAAAGATACTAGAGGAGCAAGATAGACCACCAGGCGAAAAAGCCGTAGTAGGTCATGGGTAATTTTTTCACGCCATTTTGGGAATCAAATATATGAGGGTTTTTTGGAATTGGCTTCAGTCATGGCGTCCACATCTACAAGCGTAGCGTGCTGTTCTGCTATAAAGTGCTTGAACCGCCAATGTAAGCAACCCGACCTGTCTTCAGGTTCCCCACTAAAGACGAAAGGTGAGAAAAAAATAATTACTTTCTGTCGTGTAGCCTGCCCGATCTCTTCCTATAGCTCAGATCGCAGAGACGGGGGTCGCCAGAAGAAGTGCTCCGATCACTGGCCGATAATACCCTGAAGCCGCGGTCTGCGGAGCTTCTAGCCGCGGATGTAGCGTGGACTTCCATCGCGGAGTCTGGGATCCCTCGCCGGAGAAGAGCTCCGACCGCTGGCCTGCGGCCTATAACATCGTGAAGCGCAGGGTAGTAAGTGGCCGATTCGGGACCTCCAAGCCGCGGAGATCCCGAATCGGCTTGTGTTTAAGCCGGTTTGCAATGGTGTTTAAAATACAGGATAAATTATGTTAAATGGACACAGTGTACACGGATCAATGGTGTTTAAAATACAGGATAAATGGTGTTATAGGGAACAACGACATGTCAAGTGGAGCACATATTAAAGCCTTAATTTCCTTGACTAACATATACAATTCTATTCTTATGATCCCAACAATGTATTATATTATATAAAACATTTTTTTTTGGTACATGAGCAAGTTATTGGAAAATCTTCTTTTATAGATTTAGACTTACCACAATAATAAAGGTGTCAATTTTTACACTGCTGTACATTTTTGGTTTTGTTCTTGTTGTAAGGCATGCATGCTAGTGTAAGCTCTTCGATATTTAAGATAAATTGACCTATTAGAGGAAAACTGCATCTTCAATATATCTCCCCACCCCTGAAAACAATTGCATTAAGTGATATATCATCCATTCTGCAGGTATGTGGTTATAATCAAATTTGTTCTTATAATTTAATTCTATATGTTATTTTACTGTAATTTCAGATGTCGACAGTGGGTCCAGAATACTCGTCGACAAGATCTCCCACACCGAACTACGGAGTACTTGTCAAAAAAAAAAAAAAAAAATGAAATGATTCAATTTATTGTCATTGTCAGTGTACAGTACAGAGACAACGAAATGCATTTTTAGCATCTCCCTTAAAAGGGAGACATACTTCAAAGAACTGCTGTCTTTGTTCTGAACACTTCGAACTTGACCAGTTTTCCAACAAGCAGACCAAGAACAGGCTAAATTGGAATGCAGTTCCAACGCTCTTTGACATCCCTAGCCCACCGAAACGTCTGTCTTCCCAAGGCAGGATACTCGAGAGGAAGAATGGGAACCTCCCATCTTCACCAAAGCCTTCAAAGCAGCAAAGAGGCAAGTAATTTTCTCATTTTTAAAATAACATTTATTTTCTCACTTTGGCTAAATTGGAAATTTGTATCCAAACTGATACAATTGGTAGTGGCACAATATGTAACAGCATGTATGGCACTTCTATTTTCATTTGTGAAATGTTCCAGAACATTCCAGAGGAAACGCCGGCTCGCCGCATGCCAACCTTGTGTCACCTTCTGCTGCGGTGAGAGCGGAGCGGGCAAAGAGGAACCATGACTGGAACCGGAGCAGTGAATAGCTGCAGTGAGCGCCGGGTCCCGCCCTGCCGTTTCCTCGGAGACAGTAACACGCAAAGATACTCAAGCAAATTTGTATACCAACTGATACAATTGGTAGTGGCACAATATTTAATAGCATGCATGGCACTTCTATTTTCATTTGTGAAATGTTTACAAAACTATAATCACACATAAGGCTACACAGTGTAGACTAATAGAATGTGTACTTGTAAGTAAGAACATCCATTTAAAACTTCCTCAAGCATAATTTAGACAACATTTAAATGATTTAATGGGACTTCAAAAAATCAAGACCATGATTTTCTTTTGGTAGACTGAAATTGGTGCATCACATCTACGTTAAATGATAATTAGCAGTAAATGCTGATTTATTTACATGTATATGCTAAATTCATTTAATTTGAATACTTATCATTTTTCTCCACTTTCTAATTTTTTTTTGTCTTGGCAGTGTCACACAACATACAGGCTGAACATTCTTCGCAGGTCACATCTGTCGCGCAGAATCCACTTTTCATGAACTGTCCTCAAAATGCCACACATGCAGAGAAGTTCTACTATGACTTGATGCCACTTTAGTTGTTCCTGCACTCGTATTCATTCATCATAAAGCATATGATGCATCAACGTCTGACTTTGGCTCCTTGATGGTGCCTTCTGAATACTTTCTAGCGTTCTGTGAAGTGTGTGAGATAGTGTTTCGCACAGAATTTTACAATGTTAACTTGACCAGGATCAGGGCTGCCAACATTGGGCGAGAGTTGAGAGGGAGCTTAGCGACCGGGGGGAGGGGGGGTATTCGGGTTTTTCGGATTATGGGCCGAATTTGGCCCGTGTGCCGTAGGTTGCCAAACCCTGTCCTAAATGTTTGGCCTCATTGTGGTCCTCCCCATGTTTTACAACCAATTCACCTGGTTAGTTCTATCTCCGGCTGCATCATGTTGTCGGCGGCTGCACATCCAACCAAGAAAGAAAAGAGACACGACGTCACTCACAGCCGCCAACTGACGCTCTTCCACAGATCGCTCTGATGTGGCGCAAAAGAGACAAACTGTGCAGGGACTGAAGACAGCGTGAGAATTTTGTCACCAGCGTGAGAATTGGCTGAAATGCGTGACTCTCACGCTCAAAGCGTGAGAGTTAGCAGCCCTGTCTAAGGCCAGGATGTGACAACAGACACACAGGGAGACACATACACAAAAGAAGACACACACACATACACAGGGAAACAGACACACACACACACACACAGGGAGATGCACACACACAGATACACACACACACACACACACACACACACGCACACACACAGGGACACACACACACACACAGGGACACACACACACACAGGGAGACACACACACACACAGGGAGACACACAGACACGCACACACACAGGGAGACACACACACAGACACACACACACAGGGAGACACACAGACACGCACACACACAGGGAGACACAGAGAGACACACACACACAGGGAGAGACACACAAGGAGACACACACAGGGAGACAGACACACATACACACCTTCCCTTCCCCTTCCCTCCCTCAATCCTCCCCTTCCTCCCTCCTGCCCCATCCCCTCTCTCTCTCCCCCTCCCACCCTCTTTCCTGATCCTCTTTCTTCCCTTTCTCCTTTCCTTCCTTCATCCCCTTTCTAAATTCCCTCCCCTCGTCTCTCTTTGCCTCCATCCCTCCCTTTTATTCTTTCCCTCTCCCTCTCTATCCCCCCCTCCCTCTCTCTCCCCAGCCGCCCAATGGGGAGTCTGGCGGGCACGGTGTAGCGTGGATTGGCGGCGCTAGCGCTGCCGTGTGAGTTGAAGAGCAGGAGGGAGCGAGGCTGCAGTGGCGGCCGGCAGCGCTGCGCTCACAGCCGGCAAACCGATGGGCTGACACCCGGCGGCTGCACATCCAAACAAGAGAGAAGAGATGTGACGTCACTCACAGCCGTCAACTGACGCGCTTCCCCAGATCGCTGTCAGAGACAAACTGTGCAGCAAAGATCGTATAGCTCCGCTATAGGATCCTTGATGTGCAGGGACTGAAGACTAAAGATCTTATAGTTGATGACAGCGTGAGAATTCTGTCTTCAGCGTGAGGGCGTGAGAATTCGCTGAAATGAGTGAGTCTCACTCTCAAAGCGTGAGAGTTGGCAGCCCTGCCAGGAACAACATTTCCCATCTAATAAACGCAGCAATACACAATACACTGGAATACATGGACATGAAATTGGGCTGCCATATATTCAAGGCTACTATTGTAGCAATCTTTGTGAGTGTCCACATACATTATGGACTCAAAGTTAAGAATATAAAAATGCATGACATGACCATTAAAAGGAAGTGTAAGTAAGTTCAAAAAGTGGCACATAAGTAAAATACATAATTTTCTTAAATTATTTATTTGAAGTAATGCACTTGTTTATATTCATAGTGTGAAATTGTGATTTGTTAGTCTCACAAAATAATGCGATTTATTTATTATTGTATATACATTGGACATTTTGTCCTTTGGGGTAAGCAGGGGTGGGGCTATCATTGTTTGAAATACATTGAATTTTACATCAGAGGCTAACTAACAGAAAAAGTGTCATGTTAAATGTGATTTTTATTTTTGCAAGTTATGAGTAGAATCAATGGTGGAGCATCAACGATTTACCATCAAGTGTTTGGGTAAAAAATTGTCAGATGGACATGAATGTGAGGAAATGCAAGTTCCTCACTTCAATAGGAAAAGAGAAAAGGATAATATTTACATTAAAAGATAATACAAATGCTCTAGAGAGTAATCTGGATAGTCTTGTGCATTAAATGAATTTAGCATGCACATACAATAAATGATTAGGAATGTTGGCCTTTTTATTGCAAGAGATGAAGTATAACTATGAAGTATAGACCCAACTTCATACGCTGCGGTACATCAGGGAGGGGGAGTATTACCTGGATGTTTTGTGCCAGGGGATGGTCACACCGACCAGTTTAACTAATTCAGTAGGCAGTGAGCAAGGAAAGGAAGGTGTGGCCATAAGCGAGGCAGGTAGGGGGAACCAGGAGGAGATGCGGCAGGAGCCACAGCCCTTGTCCCTGACGAGCATGACCGAGGCTCTTACTCAATGTAAGGACGGGATCAGGGGCTGTGGGAGGGATGAGCAACCTGGCTGCAGCACCGTGGATCAGGAGGCCATTCAAGAGGGGGGAGTTAGAAGAAATGCCGTAGTGATAGGGGATAGTATTATTCGGGGGGTAGATAAGGTTCTCTGCGGCCAGCAGAACATGTCCCGAAGGCTGTGTTGCCTACCCGGTGCTAGGGTTAAGGATATCTCTGCGATGCTGGAGAGAAATTTGCAGAGGGAGGGGGAGGATCCAGTGGTCGTGGTCCATGTGGGGACCAATGACATAGGAAGGACGAGGAAGGGAGGATCTGCTGAAGGAGTTTGAGCAGTTAGGGAATAAATTAAAAAGCAGAACCTCGAGGGTACTGATCTCCGGATTGCTACCTGAGCCACGGGCCAAATCGGCGAGGGTACGTAAAATTAAAAAGCTAAATGCGTGGCTCAAAGACTGGTGTGGGAATAATGGGTTTGGTTTCTTGGGCCACTGGCACCAGTACTGGGACAGGGGGGATCTGTTCTGTAAGGACGGACTTCACCTGAACGGTGCTGGGACTGGGGTCCTGGCAAATCATATAACTAGGGCAGTAGAGAGGTCTTTAAACTAAGTAGCGGGGGGGAGGTATCAAGGGGGGTAATAACGGCAGGGGTAGAGGAAATAGAGCAGGGTATCAGTGGGGAAGAGGAAAGTCAAAATGTGACAGGAGACAGAATGTGTGAAGATAAAGCTTTAGATGTAAAAGGGGCAAAAACGGAAAGGAAGGGTAGTAAAAATCATCTGAAAGTGCTTTATCTAAATGCACGGAGTATTCGTAATAAGATAAATGAATTAACGGTGCAATTAAGTATATATAGTTATGATATCGTGGCCATTACGGAGACATGGCTGCAAGGGGATCAGGACTGGGAGTTAAATATAGAGGGGTACTCGACAATTAGGAAAGATAGACAGGAAAGAAAGGGAGGAGGGGTGGCCCTTTTAATAAGGGAGGGAATAACGGCAATAGAGAGGAAGGATATTGCGTTGAAGGATCAGGATAGTGAAACAGCTTGGGTACAGATAGAGAATAATAAGGGGAAAAAAACACTAGTGGGTGTAATTTATAGACCTCCAAATAGCTGTGACGCTGTTAGTCAGAACATAAATCTGCAAATAGTTGACGCATGTAAAAAGGGAACTGCTGTAATCATGGGGGACTTCAATTTTCATATTAATTGGGCAAACCAAACTGGGCAGGGTAGACTAGAGGAAGAGTTTATAGAATGTATTAGAGACGGGTTCCTAGAACAGTATGTCACAGAACCGACAAGGGGGGAGGCAATCTTGGATCTGGTCCTGTGTAATGAAGCAGGATTAATTAAAAATGTCATAGTTAGGGACTCGTTGGGAACAAGTGACCACAATATGGTCGAATTCCATATTCAAATAGAAGGGGAGCAGGTTGAAACTCAGGCTAGGGTGCTTAGTCTAAATAAGGGGGATTATGAAGGTATGAGGACTGAGCTGATCAAAGTTGACTGGGATAGCAGACTCAAGAATAAGACGGTACATGAGCAGTGGTGTACGTTTAAGGGTATACTGTATAACCTTCAAGAAAAATTTATTCCTATGAAGAAAAAAAGGGGTAAGGGTAAGAACAGTCAGCCATGGCTCAGTAAAACTATAAAGGATAGTATTCGGCTGAAGGCAAGGGCATATAAGGTAGCCAGAGATAGTGGGAGGGTAGAGGATTGGGAAGCATTTAAAGGTCAGCAAAAAATAACTAAGAGATTAATTAAGACGGGGAAAATAGACTATGAAAGGAATTTAGCGAACAACATAAAAACTAATAGTAAGAGTTTTTATAGCTATATAAAAAGAAAAAGGGTGGCTAAGGTGAACGTTGGTCCATTGGAGGGTGAGACTGGAGAGTTGTTGGTGGGGAACATGGAAATGGCAAAGGCATTAAACGAGTATTTTGTATCAGTCTTCACCATAGAAGACACAAAAAATATTCCAACGCTGGATAAACAGGGGGCGATAGGAATGGAGGAGCTAAATACTATTAAGATCACCAAGGAGGTGGTATTAGGGAAATTAATGAGACTGAAGGAGGATAAATCCCCTGGGCCTGATGGATTACATCCAAGGGTCTTGAGGGAGATAGCGGTGGGGATTGTGGATGCATTGGTGATAATTTTCCAAAACTCCCTGGAGGCAGGAACGGTCCCAGTGGATTGGAAAATGGCCAATGTAACACCTATATTTAAAAAAGGAAGTAAACAGAAGGCGGGTAACTATAGACCTGTTAGTCTAACATCGGTGGTGGGTAAAATGTTAGAGACAATTATTAAAGAAACACTAACGGGGCACTTGGATAAACATGACTTCATCGGACAGAACCAGCATGGTTTTGTGAAGGGGAAGTCCTGTTTAACGAATCTGCTCGAATTCTTTGAGGAAGTAACAACCCGGGTGGATAAAGGGGAACCGGTGGATGTGGTATACTTGGACTTCCAAAAGGCTTTTGACAAGGTGCCACATAAGAGACTATTGCTAAAAATAAAAAATTATGGGATTGGGGGTAATATATTAGCATGGGTAGAGGATTGGCTAACAAATAGGAAGCAGAGAGTGGGGATAAATGGTTCATACTCGGGATGGCAACTGGTAACTAGCGGGGTTCCGCAAGGGTCGGTGCTGGGACCCCAGTTGTTCACAATTTATATAAATGATTTGGAGGAGGGAACCAAGTGTAATATATCAAAATTTGCGGACGATACAAAAATGGGAGGAAAAGTAGGGGATGAGGAGGATAGGAAGAGTCTGCAAAAGGATATAGATAAGCTAGGTGAGTGGGCAACAACTTGGCAGATGAAATTTAATACTAATAAATGTGAAGTCATTCACTTTGGGAAAAAAAATGATAGGGCAAGTTATTTTCTAAATGAGGAGGAGCTGCGTTGTAATGCAACGCAAAGGGATCTAGGGGTATTAGTACATGAATCACTGAAAGTTAGTATGCAGGTGCAGCAAGCAATCAGGAAGGCCAATGGAGTTTTGGCCTTTATTGCTAGGGGGATTGAGTATAAAAACACGGAGGTCTTGCTGCAGCTGTACACAGTATTAGTGAGACCACATTTGGAATACTGTGTACAGTTCTGGGGTCCATACTTAAGAAAGGATGTACTAGCCCTGGAGGCAGTGCAGCGAGCGAAGGTTTACAAGATTAATTCCTGCAATGAGGGGATTGACATATGAGGAAAGGTTAAGTAGGCTGGAACTCTACTCTTTGGAGTTTAGAAGAATGAGAGGCGATCTCATTGAAACATATAAGATCGTGAGGGGCCTTGATCGGGTGGATGCACCGAGGATGTTCCCAATGATCGGGGAAACTAGAACTAGGGGACATAGTTGCAGAATAAGGGGGGGCTCTTTTAAAACTGAGATGAGGAAGAACTTCTTCACCCAGAGGGTGGTTAATTTATGGAATTCACTGCCCCAGGGAGCAGTGGAAGCAGAAACTTTAAAAATATTTAAGACTAAAATAGATGGTTTTTTAGCTGCCAAGGGGATAAGGGGCTACGGGGAGAGGGCAGGGATATGGACCTAGGTATGGTTAGTATAGTAAGACCTGAGTGATCTCCTGGACAAGTGTCGATCGCCTAGATTGGGGTCGGAGAGGAATTTCCCGGATTTTTTTCCCGAATTGGACCTGGGTTTTTATCCGGTTTTTTGCCTCCCCCAGGAGATCACGAGGTTCTTGGGGTGGAGAGGGGTGATAGCGGTATAAAGGGGAGGGTAGTGTCTTGTGTTCTGTGTCTTGTGTCTACTGTTTGTGGGTAAGTGTGTCTGTTTAGTGTTCAGCCATGAGCGAATGGCGGTGCGGGCTCGATGGACCTGGTGGTCTGCTCTCGCACCTACTTTCTATGTTTCTATGTCTATAAAAGCAGGGTTGTATTTGCGACAACTGCACAAAACCTTGATTAGTCTTTAGTCTTTAATCAGAGGGTGGTGAATCTGTTGTGTTTTTTTTGCCATAGAAGGCTGTGGAGGCCAAGTCAATGGATATTTTTAGGGCAGCGATAGATAGATTCTTGATTAGTATGGGTGTCAAGGGTTATGGGGAAAAGGCAGGAGAATGGGGGTAGGAGAAAGAGGTAGCCCGTGTACAGTAATGTATGGCATCATATATATTTACACAAGATTCAAGAGATTCAAGATTCAAGATAGTTTATTGTCATGTGTCCCTGCTAGGACAATGAAATTCTTGTTTTGCTTCAGCACAACAGAACATAGTAGGCATTGACTACAAAACAGATAGGTGTGTCCATATACCATTATATAAATATATACACACATGAATAAATAAACTGATAAAGTGCAAATAAACAGATAATGGGCTATTAATGTTCAGAGTTTGGTCCGAGCCGAGTTTAATAGCCTGATGGCTGTGGGGAAGCAGCTATTCCTGAACCTGGTCATTGCAGTATTCAGGCTCCTGTACCTTCTACCTGAAGGTAGTGGGGAGATGAGTGTGTGGCCAGGATGGTGTGGGTCCTTCATGATACTGCCAGCCTTTTTGAGACTGCGATAGATCCATTGATGGAAAGGAAGTCAGAGCCGATGATGGACTGGGCAGGGTTTACTACTTTTTGTAGTCTTTTCCGCTCAAGGGCGCTCAAGTTGCCGAACCAAGCCACAATGCAACCGGTCAGCATGCTCTCTACTGTGCACCTGTAGAAGTTAGAGAGTCCTCCTTGACAAACCGACTCTCTGTAATCTTCTCAAGAAGTAGAGGCGCTGATGTGCTTTCTAAATAATTGCATCAGTGTTCTTGGACCAGGAAAGATCTTCAGAGATATGCACTCCCAGGAATTTGAAACTCTTGACCCTTTCAACCATCGACCCGTTGATATAAACGGGACTGTGGGTCCCCATCCTACTAATTCCACAGTCCACAATCAGTTCCTTGGTTTTGCTTGTGTTGAGGGCCAGGTTATTGTGCTGGCACCATATGGACAGCCGCTCGATCTCTCCTCTATACTCCGACATCCCCATCAATGATACGTCCCACAACAGTGGTATCGTCAGCGAACTTGATGATGGAGTTCACACTATGACTGGCTACGCAGTCATGAGTATAGAATGAGTAGAGCAGGGGACTGAGCACGCAGCCTTGAGGTGCTCCCGTGCTGATTGTTATCGAGGCTGACACATTTTCATCAATACGAACAGACTGTGGTCTGTGAATGAGGAAGTCGAGAATCCAATTGCAGAGGGATGCACAGAGACCCAGTACTGTGAGTTTGGTAACCAGCTTGGAGGGGATGATTGTATTAAAAGCCGAGCTGTAATCAATGAATAACAGCCTGACAAGTACACATACAAGTAGAACAAATGGTTTGCTCTTTTCTGAATTATAAGCCTTCAGTTTTTGTTCAGGAGCAACAATTTTAATGATAACATTTTAGAATCCCTGTATCTTAAAATTATCATGGGCATCTACAAGGATGTAAAATTAAAAGGTAACCTAAGGACGTTTTTTTTTTACACTTGACGGAACCAAACACGCATAATCCAGGTCTGTCGGGTCCTTGGTCAGATAGTTAGGCTTTACCTGTCACTTTTCCTTGAAACCTTTGCATCATATAGTGGGTGAAAATTGTACCAATCTTCTGTGCAAGATTAGAATAATTAACTGGATTTATAATAAAGTGATTGCCACTCTTGTTAATGACAGGAGTGATTTATTTGCAAAGTATGGCTAAATCATATTTTTTCACTGGATAACACGGAGTCACGAACATATATTTGATGACAGTAGATCAATGTATTTTATTACCTAGTGAGTTCACAGCAGCTGGAAAAAGCCTCGCCTCCATGTTCGCAGTGATGAAAGGAGATAAACAATGGGTAAATTCATGGATACTGTACAATCAGCCGGAGGCCACACACAGAGAATGTGGATTAGATAACAACAATGATTCCCTATCCAGCTTTCCCTTCCATCATAGTTCCTCATGGGAAATGTATGATCAGCAAATATATCCAAAATTCTTGTTCCTACGAGAATCCCAGAGAAGTCATAAACTGCGCTCAAGATTGGGGGGGAATCTGCAGTTGAAGCTTGGATCAGCACTTACATTTTAAGCAAGCAGTGTACTCAGATTGATGTGATAGAAACAGTTGCTAGGGAGCTATGTGTTATTAAATTATTATCTTCATTAATATGAAATTCAGAATTTCATACCACAAAACAAATTACAGGGCAGTTTCATTCTAAGGTCATGAGGTTAAAAAGTGCAAAGTTGCATTGTAAATTGAATTTGTAAAAATATAGTAAATAAGTAGAGGGAAATTCACTGGAACTGGCTTCCATCATTCTGAATCATAAACAACATGAATAATTCCATACTGCATAGAAACTGGACAGATTTCTGTGCTAATCAGTCTGAAGCAAAACATTAAAAAAAAACCTAATACGGAGATATTGATCAATGGAATGTAGACAATAGGTGCAGGAGTAGGCCATTCACCTTCGAGCCAGCACCGCCATTCACTGTTATCATGGCTGATCATCCACAATCAGTACCCTGTTCCTGCCTTTTCCCATATCCCCTGACACCGCTATCTTTATGAGCTCTATCTAACTCTCTCTTGAAAGCATCCAGAGAATTGGTTTCCCCTGTCTTCTGAGGCAGAGAGTTCCACAGATTCACAACCCTCTTTGTGAAAAAGTTTTTCCTCATCTCTGTTCTAAATAGCTTACCCCTTATTCCTAAACTGTGGCCCCCTGGTTCTGGACTCTCCCAACATTGGGAACATGTTTCCTGCCTCTAGCATCAAACCCTAAATAATCTTATATGTTTCAATAAGATCCTCTTTTATCCTAAATTTCAGAGTATACAAGCCCTCTATCAACATATGACAATCCCGCCATCCTGGGAATTAACCTCATGAACCTATGCTGCACTCCCTCAATAGCAAAAATATCCTTCCTCAAATTTGGAGACTACAACTGCACACAATACTCCAGGTGTGGTCTCACTAGGGCTCTGTACAACTGCAGAAGGACCTCTTTGCTCCTATACTCAACTCCTCTTGTTATGAAGGCCAACATGCCATTCGCTTTCTTCACTGCCTGCTGTACCTGCATGCTTACTTTCAGTGATAGATGAACAAGGACCCCCAGATCTCATTGTACTTCACCTTTTCCCAACTTGACACCACTCAGATAATAATCTACCTTCCTGGTTTTGCCAGCTAAGTGGATAACCTGACATTTATCCACATTATACTGCATCTGCCATGCATTTGCCCACTCACCCAAACTATCCGTCACCCTGCATCCTCATAGCATCCTCCTCACGGTTCACACTGCCACCCAGCTTTGTGTCATCTGCAAATTTGCTAATGTTACTTTGAATCCCTTCATCTAAATCATTGATGTATATTGTAAATAGCTGCGATCCCAGCACCAAGCCTTGCGGTACCCCACTAATCACTGCCTGCCATTCTGAAAGCGACCCGTTAATCCCTACTATTGATTTGTTTTCACGTGTAATGAGATACAGTGAAAAACTTTGTTTGCTTGATATCCAGTCAAATGATAGTGATGAAGTAGAGTGCATTCTTGACTGTTTCATCAATGTGATTGGCCCAGGACAAATTTTTGGTGACATTTACATCCACTTCAGCACCATTGGGGAAACAAGTTGTTTCCTTTTTTTTTTATCGTCAAGCTATTGGCAGAGAAACAGCATGATTGTTTCAGATAAAATACTTCTCTCCAGGCTGCTGAATGATTGATTGTTAGAAATTGCAACCTAGAAATTCTTTGGGCCTGAAAAGGCACATAAAATTAATGAGGCACACTGAACAAATGGATGTTGTTCTCAAGAAATTGCACAAGGCACGAGACATGGCAGATTGCAGGTTTGGTCTGCAGGTAACCAGGGAAGAAATGTGGATTCCGGCGAAATAATCTGAGTGATGGAGGAGGGTGCACTTGTTTGGGCACCATTTTAGAGTTGAGGGGATGGGGGTTGAGTGATGGGGTTGGAAAATGAGAGTAGTAAAGGAGCAAGGCATGAGAGAAATGGGGGTTGCACTCCCAGGGATGTGTGCCAGAGCAATGATGGGTGACGATCACGATTTAGGTAAAGCAGGCTTCCATGACATTAAACCTGGAACCAGCAAAGGAAGATCTTCTTTGAGGTAAGCTTCATGTGTGCTGGAAAGGATTTCATCAGCGTGAATGCATCGGATGTACATTGAACGCAAAGGGAAATCATGGGCAACAGAACATGTGTTAAAGATCTTGTTTATTTTTCTAACTTTATAGAAGCTGTACCTGCATTGTACATAAACATTGCACCATGCAATAACATTTCTCATCCTAGTTGTTTAATGCATGCATTGGTAGCACTTAGTATGAAAAATAAGATAACGGCTGAGTAAGTGTTTACAAGAATAAAGAAGGAATTATGGTAAAACATAGTCTGAAGAAGGGTCTCGACTCGAAACGTCACCCAATCCTTCTCTCCAGTGATGCTGCCTGTCCCGCTGAGTTACTCCAGCTTTTTGTGTCTATGGTAAAACATTGCTGATTTATGTTCAACATCGTTTGACAAACAGTTGAGGTAATTTTTACCGGCTGATGAATCAATATAGGCTTGGCTATTAGGGGCATGTACTTATCTGTAGATAATACAATCACTTAAAGGGCCAAACATTGCCTCCCATCATCTTATTCCATTTTAATAATCCCACCTATAACTTATTTATTTTTGCAGGTCTTTGCGGATCAAGTGCCAGTGTTCAGTGAAATCAATCAATCAACCTTTATTGTCATCTTGCAAAGCAACAATTGTACAGTGCAAAATGAGAAGATGTTTCCCAGGGAATACCGGAGCATCGCACATAAAACTTAAAACATTTCACACATAATAAAAACAATAAAAAACAATCCAGTCCCTGATAAAACAGTACGAATAATTAAAAAGTGCAAGTAAAAACAGCAACATTTAAATACAAGTAAAAACAGTCATAAAATGTCCAGGGCATCTGATTTAAGTGGCCAGTGCCAGAGTTATTAAAATGTCAGTGCAAAGCAGCAGAATCAGGTGGAGTGACTGTTTAGCAGCCTCACAGCCTATGGAAGGAAGGAAGCTGTTTAGCAGTCTGGTTGTCTGGGCTTTGAAGCTACGGTATCTCTTGCCTGATGGCTGGAGATCCAGATGTGTGTGGAGGGGGTGCAGTTTGTCCTTTGCTTTGCTCAGTGCTTTTTTCAGACAGCGGCTCTGGAACAGTTCTTGTACCGATGGTAGGGAGATGCTAATAATCCTCTCTGCTCCCCTCACTACCCTCTGCAGAAACTTCCTGTCTGAGCAGTTACAGTTGGAGTACCACGTGTTCATGCTGTACGTGAGTACAGACTCCACCGTGCCCCTGTAAAATGTCCTGAGGTTGTTGGTGGGGAGTGAGGCCTGTTTGAGTTTCCTCAGGTAGTGCAGTCGCTGATGGGCCCGTTTGACAATCCCAGTGTTGTTCCTGGACCAGGTGAGACTGTCTGTAATTTGCACTCCGAGGAACTTTATGCTCTCCACTCTCTCCACTGTGGTGCCACTGATGTTGAGGGGTGTGTGTTTTGGCTGTACCCTCCTGAAGTCGACAATCATCTCCTTTGTTTTGTCGACATTTAATGCTAAATTGTTGTTGCCACACCAGTCCACTAGTTGTTTCACTTCCTCCCTGTACATTGATTCGTCATCTCCACTGATGAGTCCCACCACTGTGGTATCATCTGCAAATTTTATAATCTTGTTGTCCCTGAATCTGGCAGCACAGTCATGTGTGAGCAGTGTGAACAACAGCGGGCTGAGCACACAGCCTTGAGGGGAGCCAGTGCTCAGCGTGATCGAGCCTGAGGTGTTCTTGCCAACACAGACTGACTGCAGTCTCTCTGTCAGAAAGTCCAAGATCCAGTGACACAGGGTGGTGTTGAGGCCCAGCAGGGTTAATTTCTCCACAAGTCTCTGTGGGATGATGGTATTAAAAGCTGAGCTGAAGTCAATGTATAGGATTCTGGCGTAGGTGTTTTTGTTTTCCAGATGAGTGAGTACTGTGTGCAGCGTAGTAGAGATGGCATCTTCTGTAGAACGGTTGGGGCGATAGCCGAACTGGAGGGGGTCTAACGATGAGGGGAGGCTGGCAGTAATGTGAGGTTTAACCAGGCGTTCAAAGCACTTCATTACTATGGGGGTCAGGACGACAGGGCGGTAATCATTTAGGCAGGCCACAACTGATTTCTTTATTAATGGGATTATTGTGGAAGTTTTGAGGCATGTGGGGACAATGGCTTGACTAAGGGAGATGTTGAAGATGTCCATTAGCACATCTGCTAACTCATCAGCACATTCCTTGAGCACACGTCCTAATTGTGTATAGGACGTGAAATAGTTGCCTAATCTCTGATTGGTCTCATTAAATAAAGGAAGTCACATCAGGAGCCCAGAATGGAGTAGAAGAGGTTGGTAGAGGTGCCTCACCTGGAAGAGCTACTGATCTTCTTGCATTGGATGTGAGATCGGAGATGCAGGTGTTGCATATCATGTGGTTGCATATCCTGTGGTTTCAGGGGAGAGTGCCTGGGGAGGAGAAGGATTGGGCAAGAAAGGTTGAATGAACCAAGGAATTGCGGAGGGAGTGGTCTTTACAGAAACCAGAAAGTTTAGTTTATTGTCACGTGTACTGAGATACAGTGAAATACTTTGGTTGCGTGCTATCCACACAGCAGAAAGACAATACATGATTATAATTGAACCATTTACAGTGTTTAGATACATGATAAGGGAATAACATTTACTGCAAGGTAAAGCCAACAAAGCCTGAACAAAGATAGTCCGAGGGTCACCCATGAGGTTCAGGGGTGAGGACGTGCAAATGTGATTGGAGAAGAGAGCACTTTGAAGTGTTGAAGAATAATGCGTTGGATATGGAGGCTAGTGGAGTGAAAGGTGAGGACCAGAGAAACTCTTCCAACTCCTTCCAATGCTCCAGTCATACTGCTCCTTTCCCTTCCTTCATTTGCTCATCTATTCCAGAATTCTACATTTCCCTTTTATCCCCCTTCCTTCCTCTCCCTTCCTGTCCACTTCCACTCCATATCCATCCCTCCAGCTTTACATTTCACTCTTCTTTTCATATCTGACACCCATTTGTTTCATTTTCACCTCTAGCATTTCTCATTTACTTCACTGATCTGCAAATCACCCACCCCTCACCTGCATCTATACATGACTTGCCAGGCTTTGTCTCACAGCCACCTCACGTTTTAATTAACTCCTCTACTACAAAAGGTGTCCAAATTCCTGAAACATCGTCTGTTCATTCCCTTCAAAGAAGCTGCTGGACCCACTGCGCTCCTCTAGCACTTTGTGTTTTGCTCAAGATTCCAGCATCTGCAGTTTCTTATGCATCTAATATACATCTAATGTTCAGATATGTTCAACTTTTGTATTAAGCTTACAAAACCAGAAAAGTTGGTGAAATTAGAAGAATTAAATAAGAAATGATGGTTAGTCAAAACTTGCATGTAAGCAAACCAATGGCTGTTAAAATTCAGAGCAAACATACATAAAGTACTATACATTGAAAGGAAAATGGCAGTGAGACAATTTGAAGGTGTTATTCATTTTAAGTATGCATGCTTCTCTTGGGCTAAAGTGAAGTTACGTCCAGCAACATGCATTTTAATTTAATCCTAACAGATAATCTATCTATATAATTAAAAGTCTCATCTTGACCACTTACTGTCCGCGCTGTATATTGATTTTAAAAAACAATAGGAGGAGGTTTCTTTTTTTTTTAACATTGCGATTTTCATTGTGGGGGTGGGGGATAGGGGGGAGGTGAGGAGGGAGAGTGGAGGAGGAGGAGAGGAGGAGGGGGGTAGAGGGGGATAGAGGGAGAGGAGTGGGGGAGGTAGAGAGTACAGATAGAGGGAGAGGAGTGGGGGAGGTAGAGAATGCAGATAGAGGGAGAGGAGGGCAGTGGCTGAGGTGAGGGGGAGAGTGAGATAGGGGTGGGGAGCAGAGAGATAGAGGGAGAGGAGAGGGTAGGGTGTGACTAAGGGTGGGGGAGGAGAGTGGGGGAGGAGAGGGGAAAGAATAGGAAGGGAAGGGAGTGCTGGGGATGAGGGGGAATGGAGGAGGATAGGGGTAGGAAGAGGGATGGTGAGGCACAGTTGGGGGAGAATGCCGTGATTCTAGTCACAATGCAGATCTCTGGCATCACATTGGGAACCCTTCAGCCACGTGTGCGCAGTTGGGGGCTATGGGTGAGTGGTGGAATATTGCGTTGGGATGGGGCCCAACAGGTCCGCACCTGGTCTAGTATGATACGAAAACTTAAGCAATTCATTGTCAACGTGTTTATTTTGGATATTGGTATGCAATTAGACTGATGCCATGATGTTCATTTACCAGGATCAATTTATCTTATCAACCAGTTCCTGGATCGGTCCCCTGAACAATCTCAGAAACTAAAACTAAATTATATGGTACACATCATCCTTCAAGTGAGGAACAACTGATGATGTCAAGGAGATGCATGGGAACATTGTATCCTTTCTTCAGGCCAGTAATAGTGATCTGACCAAAAACCGGATGTGAGAACAGGATCTCAGATGCTAAAGTGTGATTGGAGATGGGAAGAGACACCTATAGAATCTATTGATGCATGTACCAGATGAGTTTAATAACCTGTTTGAACACTGATATTTCAATGTAAATACAATTTATTTGAGCATTGCTGCATATTCCACAATTTCATTGTTCTGGCAATCTACAATAGACACTTTGTTACCCAATTTAGAACTTAAAGTCTTAAATTACAGTCCGTTTGTACAAGTTCGTTCTCAAACTTACAAGACACAAAATTCCAGAGTAACTCAGTGGGTCAAGCAGAAACTCTGGAGAACATGGATCGGTGATATGTTGGGTCAGGGCCATACATCAGACTGATTGTAAGGGGTGATGAAAGAAAGCTGGAAAAAGGGAGGGGCAGGACAAAGTTTGGCAGGGAATAGGTAGATACAGGTGAGGCGGGTTTTTTGATTGGCAGATGATTGGCTAAAGGCCAGAGTTCAAAGACAGGAGGTGTGAGATAAAAGGATTGAAGACTTACAAATTGTGAAGCTAGAGGAAGGAATGTGGCTAGACTGGGAGGGGAGAAATAGGTGGGAGATCAGGTGGGCCACAGGTAAGGGAGAGCAGGAGGGTTTGATACCTCCCTACTGTACCCCTCCCTCCCAACCAACCCCCCCCCCCCCTCCCTGCCCTCCTTCCTCCCCTCCCCTCTCCTTCCTCCTCTCCCCCCTCTCTATTTCCCCCTCTATATTTCCCCCTCCCCTCTCCCTCCTCCCATCCCTCCTCCCTCTCCCTCTCCCTGACCTTCTCCCTACCCCTCTCCCCCACTCCCTCCCCCCCTCTCTCCCCTTACCACTCGCCCTCGCCCTCTCCCTCCTCTCTGTTCCCACTCTCCCTCACTCCTCCTCCTCTACCCCCTCTCCTCCCCCCCTCCCCCTCCCCGCTCTCCTTCTTCCCTCCCCCTCCCCACTCTCTACCCATCTCTCCCTCTCCCCTCCTCCCCCTGTCCCTCTCCATCTCCACCTCTCCATCTCCACCTCTTCATTTCCCCCTCTCTCCATGCCTCTCCACCCCCTCTCCCCTTCCATCCTATCTCCTCCCCCTCCCTCCACCCCGACTCTCTCCCATCATCTCCCTCCTCCTTCTCTCCCCTCATGGTGGTTAGTGGCATGTGTTTGGGGGTGGGGGGGGGGTGGTTGTGTGTGTGTGTGTGTGTGTGTGTGTGTTTGGGGGTTGGGGGGGGTGGTTAGTGTGTGTGTTTGGGGGGAGTGGTTAGTGTGTGTGCGTGCCCCATCCCCCTCTCCCCTCCTCCCCCTCTCCTCCCTCCTGTCCATCTCCCCCTCTCCCCTTCCCCCTCTCCATTTCTCCCTCTCCATTTCTCCCCTCTCCCTTCTCCCTCTCCATTTTCTCCCTCTCCATTTCTCCCTCTCCACCTCCCCCTCTCCACCCTCCCCCTCTCTCCCCCCTCTCCCTGCCTCTCCATCCCATCCCCCCCCTCCCTCCACTCCCACTCCCACTCCCTCCCTCTCTGCCCCACTCTCTTTGCCCCTCAAGATAGGGTGGGGATGGGGTAAAAGGAGCCAATGAATAATAGTAATATAATATCAAGGGTAATGCAGCGAGTCGGGTGGCATTTCTGGATAAAAGGAATAGATGGCATTTTGGGTCGAGACCTGTATTCAGACCGAGTCAGGGGAAAGATGAACTCAAGCAATCCTCCCCCTCCCCCCCTCCGACACGGACACGGAGCGATCGCCGGCCCAACTTTTTTTTGTTAAACATCTATTTCCTTTGGGTGGGACCCGACTAAGTCAGGGGAAAGAGGAACAAGAGGTATAGACGGTACATAGAAACATAGAAATTAGGTGCAGGAGTAGGCCCTTCGAGCCTGCACCGCCATTCAATATGATCATGGCTGATCATCCAACTCAGTATCCCGTACCTGCCTTCTCTCCATACCCCCTGATCCCCTTAGCCACAAGGGCCACATCTAACTCCCTCTTAAATATAGCCAATGAACTGGCCTCAACTACCCTCTGTGGCAGAGAGTTCCAGAGATTCACCACTCTCTATGTGAAAAAAAAAAGTTCTCCTCATCTCGGTTTTAAAGGATTTCCCCTTTATCCTTAAGCTGTGACCCCTTGTCCTGGACTTCCCTAACATCGGGAACAATCTTCCTGCATCTAGCCTGTCCAACCCCTTAAGAACTAAGTACAAATGAATGGAAGATATGCCTATATCTCCCGTCTCCCTTGACTGTCACTCTGAAGAAGGGTCTCGATCCAAAATATCACCTATGCCGCTCTATGATCGTTGCTTTCGTCCGTCTGTCCTCGCATTCACTCGCTCTTGGTGCTGGTGCTTCTCCCCTCAGACTCCGCCAAACACACACACACTCACACCCACTCACACCCACTCACACCCACACCCACCCACACCCACCCCACCCCACACACACACACACACACACACACACACACACACACACACACACACACACACACACACACACACACACACACACACACACACACACACACACACACACACACACACAGCATGTCCGGCAGATCGGTGCGGGCCAAGACCAGGAGCAGGGTGAAGGATGACATCAAACGGGTCATGGCAGCTATCGAAAAAGTCGACCCGAAATATCACCTATTCCTTTTCTCCAGAGATGCTACCTGATCTGCTGATTTACTCCAGCCTTTTATGTCTGTCTTCAGTTTAAATCAGCATCTACAGTTTCTCCCTGTACAAGGTATGTGCCATTTTCGTGTATATTAATTAGCGTGTGGCCAGTCAGATTTGGCTTCCAGTCAGATTAACAACCACGCAAGTTTCCACACACACACTTACTTCAGCAAATAGTGACCAAATTGCTGACAGTGATGGAGGAAATTGATCAGGGTTTACTGCATTTAAAAAGAACATTTAAAACATTTAAAAACACACAAACTGTTCCACCGCAATGCTCATTACACTGCGAGAGGCATAACTGAAGTCGGGCCGGGGTTACTGAAATGGCAGAAGTTACGCTCCGGTGCGTACTACACGTCAGTCCACTGGATTTCGTAAGAGTGGACCATCTTTCCTTGCTCTATGATCTTTGCTATAGACCTTCTCTCTACTGAAATTAACAAACAAAGCAGATCGAATAGGCATCTCTAATCTCCGTCATCTCCATACAAAGACAAGTCAGTAAGGTATCCAACATTAATCTTTGGTGTGCTTTAGCATCTTCTTTCTGCACGTTCGTAATACACTAGCCTCAATTTAACAAACTTAATCTCACCTATGATTTTCACTCAACTTGAAATAGACTAAAATATTCTATAAACGGCTTCCTGCCAGGCATTTAACCCACTACATAATAGCACCAGGACGCAGATTAATGAGAGCTCTCAAAGTTTAATGTTGAGGCTTAGCACAGCGTAAGTGTGCGAACTGCTACAATTTTTATTTCATTGAGAGTGACCTACATAAGGCCAGTCACCCTACCTACAAGTCTGGATGACTAAGCTGGGAATATCTCAAGTAAAGGATAATACCTCTGAAAGATCCAACATGTGAACTGGAAGTCTCCTTGCACTTTATTCAATAGACATCATAAAAAGCAATTGACTCTCGCATCTGTGTTCCCCTCCCCGTGACCACCTGCCCCCCTCCATGCTACCTCGTGAAGATATTAACTCAGTTAGAAAAAGTTTGGAAATGGAATAATCAATAAATGATTAAGTAATCCGAAAATTCTCATTTTGAGTCTGAAGAAGGGTCCTGACCTGAAACGTCACCCATTCCTTACATAGAAACATAGAAAAAAACAGGTGCAGGAATGGGCCATTCAGTCCTTCGTGCCAGCACCCCCATTCAATATGATCATGGATGATCACCTAAAATCAGTTCCCCGCTCCTGCTTTTTCCCCATATCCCTTGATTCTATTAGCCCTAAGAGCTATATCTATTTCTCTTGAAAACATCCAGTGAATTGGCCTCCACCACCTTGTGCGGCAGAGAATTCCACAGATTCACAACTCTCTGGGTGAAAACGATTTTCCTCATCTCAATCCTAAATGGCCTACCCCTTATTCTTAAACTATGACTCCTGGTCTGGACTCCCCCAATATCGGGAACATTTTCCCTGCATCTAGCCTGTCCAATCCTTTAAGAATTTTATATGTTTCTATAAGATATCCTCTCATCCTTCTAAATTCAAGTGAATACAAGCCCAGTCGACCCATTGTTTCATTTTATGTCAGTCCCGCCATCCCGGGAATTAACCTGGTGAGCCTACGTTGCACATCCACAATAGCAATAATGTCCTTCCTCAAATTAGTAGACCAAACTTGCACACAATACTCCAGGTGCGGTCTCACCAGGGCCCTGTACATTGCAGTATGACCTCCGTGCTCTTAAACTCAAATCCTCTTCAAAACCTCTCTGGAGGTGCTGCCTGGACCACTTAGTTACTCCAGCTTTTTGTGTCTATCTTCGTTTTAAACCAGCATCTGCCGTTCCTTCCGACATAATTCTCATTTAATCTTGCATCCAGTAGCTAACAGTGTGTCTTCCATATTCGAACACCAGATGGCAATGAAGAGTATCGCATTTTGTTTGCTCCATATCTGCGGAGAAAAATCCAGCCTCTGGACATTGCATCCTTATGTTGGCAAGTCTGAAGTCAAGAACATACCAGGTGGCCAAAGAACCATGAACCACTACTATGTACACAACAAAATGCCAAACTATCATATTACACTGTCTCCGATTAAGTGTTCCACTTTTCCATTCAAGTGGAATGCAGCCTGTTAAAAGGAAGGGAATTATACCAAATTCCCGTGCATAACAGTGGAATTATAGCTCTATAATTTGACAAAAATGAAGGGATTAATTAGAACAAATGGGAGATTTATGTTAATGCAAACTTAAGTTCTGGTCTGTCAAAGGGCCCCCGATGTCCTTTTAACCTCAACGTATTTATAATCCCCTATCACAATTTTGTCTCTCTTTCATATCTTCTTTATCATGTTTAATCTAGTTTGTTCCATAAAATCCACTTTTGCCCTTGCCTCAATAATCTCTCTCACCACCTATTTATCTCATGCCAGCCATCAAAGTTAAAGTGTGTATTGTCCTGTCTTTCAAAATTTAAATCACCATCACAGGTACTGATCTCCTGACCATCAAAGGGATCTGTAGGAAATGCTGCTTAAAAAAGGCAGTCAACATTATCAAAGACCCACATCACCCTGGTCATGATCTCTTTTTACTCCTGCCATTAGAAGAAGGTATAGGAGCCAGAAAACTGTAATGCCCTGGCTCAGGAACAGCTTCTCCCCAACATCCATTAGGCTATTGAACAATATGAACTCCAACTAAACTCCAAACTACAAACTGCCTTGAATACACTAGGGACTTTGTTTTTGTTTTTGCACTATATTGTTTTTTTCATATTTATTGAACTTCTTTATGTTGTTTATCATGGTTAGCTTCTGAGTATTATGTTTACATACCTGTTGTGCTATTGCAAGTGAGAATTTAATTATTCCGTTTCAGGATGTGACAATAAAACACTCTTGACTTGAAGAACATTGGCAGATATACCAAGCATTTGAATTGGACCCTAAACTTGCTGAAGGCTTGTTTAGTGACAGGACTGGTGGCCATGTGATATTCATTGGATTTCTCCTGTACCTCATTGCTTAGGTTTCAGAGAGGCACCAGGTGCCGTCCATGATGTGTGGATATCTTGTCTCTGAGCAACCAGCCAGAAAATCTGCTTCCAGACACAGCTGTTTAGGAAGGTAGATTACTGCGGAATGGAAAACTGCCACCTGGGAATTTGCACACATTTGCACAAACATCTTTTTGTGGTTTCTTACCTGCACAGTGACCGTGGAAGTTAATTCAATGGTAGGCTGGTTGAGAAGATTGAATCACACGGGATCCATGTTAAGTTGAATAATTCGATTCAACTTTGGCTTTGTCATATAAGTAGTGGTAAAAAGGTGCTTTTCTGACTGGATAACTGTGACTAGTAGTGTTCCACAAGATTCTGCTGAGACCTCTGGTATTTGTGATATATACATGATTTGCATGAAAGAGTAGGTCAAGAATGTTTAAAAGTGAAATGCATCAGGAACGGAAAAGTGACATTCTTACTTGGTGTCGTTTTACAGGCACATTAATGCAATAAGACAACAAATAAATATACAATAATCAATAATACAATAAATTATCATTAATACTCGGTACCCAAATCATAATAATGCAAAGCATTATTGTAGTGCAACTGTACAGAATCCAGAATAGATCATTGTTGAGGTAGGGTCATGGTTGGTGTTGTGCATTATGGTTCAAAGGCCTAATGGTTGATGAGAAGAAGCTGTTCATGAACCAGGACATAGTTGTCAGGCTCCTTTACCTTCCTCCCATTAATATCAGTGAGTTGAGAACTTGACCAGGGTGGTATGGGTCTTTGATGATATTAGCTGCCATTTTGAGTCAGTCCACCCTGAAGATCCCCAGTTGTGTTTTCTGGGCGATCAAAGGCTAAGGGATGATCCGGTGTTTAGTTTAGTTTAGTTTATTGTCACATGTAACGAGGTACAGAGGAAACGTTTTTTGTTAGAGGCCCGGGGAGTCGTTGGTGAGAGGAGGAGTTACCTGGGCGGTGACTTTAAAAATCGAGTGCAGGGCTTACCTTCACAGATGCCCGGGGAGCCGTTGGTGAGAGGAGGAGGACCAAAATCTGCAGCGCTCCATCTCACTTCCAGAGAAGGGGTCTGGTGGAAGCCTCTGATTGGTGGAAGAGGACCAGAGGAAGCAGCTGATTGGGTGCAACCCCAGGTTTACATTTCTGCTTTCAGGTTAAGGGTTCAGTGAGTTGAGGGATCAGTGAGTTGAGGGATCAGTGAGTTAAGGGTTCAGTGAGTTAAGTGTCCTGTGAGTTGAGGGTTCAGTGAGTTAAGGGTTCAGTGAGTTAAGGGTTCAGTGAGTTAAGGGTTCAGTGAGTTAAGGGTTCTGTGAGTTAAGGGTTCTGTGAGTTAAGGGTTCTGTGAGTTAAGGGTCCGTATTTATCAGTAAAGGTACAGTTTAAAGGATAAAGATTTTTATAGTGTGAGGGAGTTGAGTTAATTTGGGAGTAAGCTATGTCAGTGGAGATTGGCCCCGTGCTTTGCTCAGCCTGCAACATGTGGGAGATTAGGGATATGGCCGGTGTCCCTGGTGACTATGTTTGCAGGAAGTGTGTCCAGCTGCAGCTCCTGGCAGACCGCATTGAACGATTGGAGCTGTGGTTGGATTCATACTGGAGCATCCACGATGCTGAGAAAGTTGTGAATAGCACATACAGTGAGTTGGTCACACCGCAGGTAAAAGGTAAGAGGACAGAAAGGGAACGGGTGGCCAATAGCCAGCAAAGCAGTAGGCAGGTAGTGCAGGAGTCCCCTGCGGTCATCTCCCTCCTAAACAGGTATACCATTTTGGATACTGTTGGGGGAGATGGCTCATCAGGGGAAGGCAGCAGCAGCCAAGTTCATGGCACCATGGGTGGCTCTGCGGCACATGAGGGGGGGGGGGAGAGTGGAAGGGCAATAGTAATACGGGATTCAATTTAAGGGGAATAGATAGGCTTTTCTGCGGCCACAAACAAGACTCCAGGATGGTATGTTGCCTCCCTGGTGCAAGGGTCAGGGTTGTCACTGAACGGCTGCAGAACATTCTGGAGGGGGAGGGTGAACAGCCAGTTGTCGTGGTGCATATTGGCACCAACGATATAGGTAAAAAATGGGATGAGGTCCTACAAGGTGAATTTAGGGAGCTAGGAGATCAACTTAAAAGTAGGACAGCAAAGGTAATAATCTCTGGATTACTACCATTGCCACAGGCTAGTCAGAGTAGAAATAGGAGGATACAGAGGAATACCTGGCTTGAAAAATGGTTCAAGGGGGTGGGATTCAAATTTTTAGGGCGTTGGAACCAGTTCTGGGGGAGGTGGGACCAGTATAAACAGGACGGTCTGTACCTGGGCTGGAATCGAACCAATGTCCTTGGGGGAGTGTTTGCCAGTGCTGTCGGGGAGGATTTAAACCAATGTGGCAGGGGGATGGGTGCAAGAGCAGAGGGGCAGGGGGGTGTAAAATGAGGGTAGAAGCAATAGGTAGCAAGGTGAAAAGTGTCAGGCAGGCAAAACCAGGGCAAAAATCAAAAAGGGCCACTTTTCAACATAATTGTATAAGGGGTAAGAGTGTTGTAAAGACAAGCCTGAAGGCTTTGTATCTTAATGCAAGGAACATTCGTAATATGGTGGATGAGTTGAATGTGCAGATAGTTATTAATGAATATGATACAGTTGTGATCACGGAGACATGGCTCCAGGGTGACCAAGGCTGGGAGCTGAACATCCAGGGACATTCAATATTCAGGAGGGATAGACAGAAAGGAAAAGGAGGTGGGTTAGAGAGGAGATTATTGCAATAGAAAGGAAGGACATTAGCTTGGAGGATGTGGAATCGATATGGGTAGAGCTGCGAAACACTAAGGGGCAGAAAACCCCTTAGGGGATAGTGGTAGTTGTGTACCGGCCACCTAACAGTAGTAGTGAAGTTGGAGATGGCATCAAACAGGAAATTAGAAATGCGTGCAACAAAGGTAAAACAATTATAATGGGTGACTTCAATCTACATATAGATTGGGTGAATCAAATTGGCAGGGGTGCTGAGGAAGAGGATTTCTTGGAATGTATGCGGGATAGTTTTCTAAACCAACATGTAGAAGAACCAACGAGAGAGCAGGCTATTCTAGATTGGGTATTGAGTAAAGAGGAAGGGTTAGTTAGCAGTCCTGTTGTGCGTGGCCCCTTGGGCAAGAGTGACCATAATATGGTTGAGTTCTTCATTAGGATGGAGAGTGACATTGTTAATTCAGAAATAAGGGTCCTGAACTTAAAGAAAGGTGACAGACGGTATGAGACGTGAATTGGCCAAGATAGACTGGCAAATGATTCTTAAAGGGATGACGGTGGATATGCAATGGAAGGCATTTAAAAACTGCATGGATGAACTACAAAAAGTGTTCATCCCAGTTTGGCAAAAGAATAAATCAGGGAAGGTAGTGCATCCGTGGATAACAAGGGAAATCAGGGATAATATCAAAACAAAAGATGAAGCGTACAAATTAGCCAGAACAAGCAGCCTACCAGAGAACTGGGAGAAATTCAGTCCAGCAGAGGAGGACAAAAGGCTTAATTAGGAAAGGGAAAATAGATTATGACAGAAAACTGGCAGGGAACATAAAAACTGACTGCAAAAGTTTTTATAGATATGCGAAGAGGAAAAGATTAGTTAAAACAAATGTAGGTCCCTTGCAGTCAGAAACAGGCGAATTGATCATGGGGAACAAGGCCATGGCAGACCAATTGAATAACTACTTTGGTTCTGTCTTCACTAAGGAAGACATAAACAATCTGCCGGAAATAGCAAGGGACCGGGGGTTAAATGAGATGGAGGAACTGAGTGAAATCCAGGTTAGCCGGGAAGTGGCGTTAGGTAAATTGAATGGATTAAAGGCCGATAAATCCCCAGGGCCAGATAAATTGCATTCCAGAGTACTTAAGGAAGTAGCCGCAGAAATAGTGGATGCATTAGTGATAATTTTTCAAAACTCTTTAGATTCTGGAGCAGTTACTGAGGACTGGAGGGTAGCTAATGTAACCCCACTTTTTAAAAAGGGAGAGAGATAGAAAACAGGGAATTACAGACCAATTAGTCTAACATCGGTGGTGGGGAAAATTCTGTAGTCAGTTATTAAAGATGGGATAGCAGCACATTTGGAAAGTGGTGAATTCATTGGACAAAGTCAGCATGGATTTATGAAAGGTAAATCATGTCAGACGAATCTTAAAGAATTTTTCGAGGATGTAACTAGTAGAGTGAATAAGGGAGAACCAGTTGATGTGTTATATCTGGACTTTCAGAAGGCTTTCGACAAGGTCCCACATAAGAGATTAGTATACAAACTTAAAGCACATGGTATTGGGGGTTCAGTATTGATGTGGATAGAGAACTGGCTGGCAGACAGGAAGCAAAGTGTAGGAGTAAACGGGTCCTTTTCAGAATGGCAGGCAGTGACTAGTGGGGTACCGCAAGGCTCAGTGCTGGGACCCCAGCTATTTACAATATATATTAATGATCTGGATGAGGGAATTGAATGCAACATCTCCAAGTTTGCGGATGACACTAAGCTGGGGGGCAGTGTTAGCTGTAAGGAGGATGCTAGGAGGCTGCAAGGTGACTTGGATAGGTTGGGTGAGTGGGCAAATGCATGGCAGATGCAGTATAATGTGGATAAATGTGAGGTTATCCACTTTGGTGGCAAAAACAGGAAAGTAGACTATTATCTGAATGGTGGCCGATTAGGAAAAGGGGAGATGCAACGAGACCTGGGTGGCATGGTACACCAGTCATTGAAAGTAGGAATGCAGGTGCAGCAGGCAGTGAAGAAAACAAATGGTATGTTAGCATCCATAGCAAAAGGATTTGAGTATAGGAGCAGGGAGGTTCTACTGCAGTTGTACAGGGTCTTGGTGAGACCACACCTGGAGTATTACGTACAGTTTTGGTCTCCTAATCTGAGGAAAGACATTCTTGGCATAGAGAGAGTACAGAGAAGGTTCACCAGACTGATTCCTGGGATGGCAGGACTTTCATATGAAGAAAGACTGGATAGACTTGGTTTGTGCACGCTAGAATTCAGAAGATTGAGGGGGGATCTTATAGATACTTACAAAATTCTTAAGGGGTTGGACAGGCTAGATGCAGGAAGATTATTCCCGATGTTGGGGAAGTCCAGAACTAGGGGTCACAGTTTAAGGATAAGGGGGAAATCTTTTAGGACCGAGATGAGAAAATCATTTTTTACACAGAGAGTGGAATTCTCTCCCGCAGAAGGTAGTTGAGGCCAGTTCATTGGTTATATTTAAGAGGGAATTAGATGTGGCCCTTGTGGCTAAAGGGATCAGGGGGTATGGAGAAAAGGCAGGGATGGGATACTGAGTTGGATGATCAGCCATGATCATATCGAATGGCGGTGCAGGCTCGAAGGGCCGAATGGCCTACTCCTGCACCTATTTTCTATGTTTCTATGTTTCTATGTTACGTGCTAACCAGTCAACGGAAAGACTATACATGATTATAATCGAGCCATCCACATTGTATAGACACATGACAAAGGCAATAATACTTAGTGCAAGATAAAGTCCAGTAAAGTTCAATTAATGATAGTCCGAGGGTCTTAAATGAGGTAGATAATAGCTCAGGACCTCTCTCTAGTTGCTGGTAGGATGGTTCAGTTTCCTGTCAACAGCTGGGAAGAAACTGTCTCTGATTCTGGAGCTATGCATTTTCACATTTCTGTGCTTACACTGTCGGAGAGGGGTGAAGAGGGAGTGACTAGGGTGAGACTCGTCACTGATTATGCTCATGGTCTTGCTGAGGCAGTGTGAAGTGTAGATGGAGTCAATGCAAAGGAGGTTGGTTTAAGTGATGATCTGGGCTGCGTCCACAGACTGCAATTTCTTGCGATCTTGGATGGAGCTATTCCCAAACCATACTGTGATGCATCCCGATAAAATGCTTTCTACGCCACATCTGATGATGTTGGTGAGAGTTGTTACGGACATGCCAAACTTCCTAAGCCTTCTAAGGAAGTAGAGGCATTGACGTGCTTTCTTGGCCATTGTTTCAATATGGCTAGTCCAGGACAAGTGGCTGGTGATATTTACTCCTAGGAACCTGATACTTTCAACCATCTCTACTTCAGTGCTGTCATTGTATACCAGGGTATGTGTCCCTCTTTGCTTCCTAAGGTCACATCTATACTATTACTAAAACTCTCATCTTGTCCTCTTCTGGTTTGCATTTTTGTTTTAAATTTGCGCAAAAACGGTACCATATATCGCTAGGATTTTTTTCCACCTTACTCACTGTTCTCCTCTGCTCCAAGCGCACCAAGTTTTGTTCTGATCAGTGGAACATTCTTCATGGTTCAGGGGCGCCGCACGATAGCGGGTGAAGCCTTACCTGGGATCACCGTTTGAAGCTCCGGAATGTTGGGCCTACTGCTTCAACATCATGGAGCTGTGGTTTTCAGAGCTTCCAGCGTGGGCGGCCCTGACTTCAACCGCGGAATCCTAGGATCCCTTTGCTGAAGACCGCCAGCATGAATCTCCGCCCACTGTGGCCTGCGGACTCCGGTATGAAGTGGCCGATTCGGATGTCCAAGCCGCTGAGGATGTTCATGCATTCCGACGTCGGAGTTCCATCATACCGGCGAGAGGGCCTGAACATCGGGCCGCCATAGCGGCGACTACAGGGGGCATCAGGGGCCCCCGACCATGGGTGAACATCAAAGATCATCAAAGAGGAGCATGACTGAACTTTGGGCCTTCCCTCACAGTGGGAATCTTTGATTCCGCTGTGTGGAAATGTTTAGGTTAAAGTCTATCGTATTCTGTTCTTCTCTTTTTATTCGTATGGCTGTATGGTGACCCCAAATGTCACTGTACCAATTGGTGCATGTGACAATAAATGTCTCTTGTCTCTCTTGTCTCTTGTCTTGAATATTGCAAAAGTTATGAAGGTTTAAAAAATCGTGAGATCAGCAAATTGGTCTTCTCGCCTGTCAATCACCATGAAGGTAACGCCCCTTCCGGCACCCGCTGTCAATCACCGGGGCGAGGAGAATAAAGCTCCGGAGGCGGGGCTGAGTCCACAAGCCGTGTTGATTGAGCTCGCAAGAGTGGAGTCGGGGAAGCCCCTGTGTGGAGTTGGGGAAGCTGCTGTGTGGAGTCAGGGAAGCTGTTGAGTGGAGCTGAGAGGTGCTGTGTGGTGCCGCGGCCGGTGACCACAGAGTGGAGTCCCTCCCCACCCCACACACACCCCTCCCCCCTCCACACCCCCCCCCCCCCCCCTCCCCCCCCTTCCCCCCTCCCCCCTCCCCCCCCTCTCCCCCCCCCCCCTCCCCCCTCCCCCCTCCCCCCCCCCTCCCTCCTCTCCGCTCCCCCCCCCCCTCCTCCCCCCTCCCCCCCTCACCCCTATTCCCCCCTCCCCCGTTCCTCCCCCCGTTCCCCCCCACTCCTCCCCACCACCTCACCCACCCCCCGAGGAAAGATTTTTATTCAGAGGATAGTAGGAACCTGAAACACATTGCCAGGTGAGGTGACAGGAGCAAATATATTTAAACATTTAAAAGGCATTTAAACAGACATATGAACAGGCTGGGAATAGAGGGATATAGATGATGTGCAAGCAGGTTTTAGATTGGCATCATTGTTGGTGAAGGCAAGGTGGGCTGAAGCGCCTGTTCCTGTGCTAGAGTTCTTTATGTCCGGTGTTCACCCACCATGTTCTGTCAATCATTGTGGCTTCTACTTGCTCACTAACAAATCCTCAATTGAATGAAGATCACTTTAAATGGCACAGATGAGGTGAGAGGGTCTGCCAGCAGCTGAATACTAGGTTCCCTCCAGATGACACAGTTTAACAGGACTAATGTCAAAAACAGCATTGTTTGAGGACGGATACTTTTGTTTTGTAGACCAAATGGAAAATCTCCACAAAAAATAGAATGATCAATACTAACAGATGTTGACACTGTATAAAGTTGTTGCAAGAATTTGAATAATTTAAAAATCAATTAAACTTCTCAATAAAAAGACTTTTGTGACCTTCTAGGTGGATGAATTACAAATGCGCTCGATAGATTATTTCCGTAGATGTGGAAATTCTGTTGATTTCTTTTGTTACCTCTAGAGGGCAGAAGATATCTGTAAGAGACATCTTTTATAAGTAGCAATGTTACAAAATTTTGGGATTTTAAAAACCAAGTCTGCAATTTATCCCATCAGATAAAGCATAAAAAGAAGTTTAATTTGACACCTAATTCACTTTCATATATTCAGTATTAAAAAAGTTATGGCCATTTTCATACTTGGAAATTAGCATCTTGTTCCCTATTGATTTTCCATTGACTTAACACAAAAGCTGTGATCGAGGACAGTCTAAAGCCAATAACTTTATTAAAAATTAAGAGAACTGAAAGAAATTTTCAGTTATAGATTGAAGCATTCTGAAACAAATATTAAACAATCTTATTTGGATAACCTGAAATTGCAGCATATAATTAGTTAGTTACCCAATTGTAGCTAATTCCAAAATTCAATTACTAGATCTAAACATCTATCCATTTCTTAAGGAAAGATTAACATTTTTAAATAGCCTGTGTCCAAAGAACATTCACACAAGAATTCACAATAAAACATGATTTTTAAATCTCATTGACATTAATTTATAGTCCAAATGGAAGGGATTTAGTGTTCAATTGCTGTAAATTAATGGCCATTTAAATTAGCCATTAAATGGGATTCTGTGGAACGCGCTGGTTTAGAACGCTGCCATTGCGGTGAATTTGTACCCCATGTCGGCATGAAAGATACTGCTGGTTCAGATGGGCCCCCAAGTCAGCTACTCGCAACATAAAATTTTGTAGAAGCCCTTTTTAATGTAAAAATAAACAACCTACCTTGCGTTGTCCCCTACATGAGATCCGTCCCGTTGTCGGAGTTTGCGGCTTTAGAGGATGATTTTTAATCTACTATAACAATTAAATAACCCAATTTAGTTTAAAAATACTTGCAGCAAACGAATTTCTCAGTGATTTTTCGTCAGTAACTAAGTAGGCTGAACACCATCGATTTCAACAGCCTAGAGAAAATCGCGTTTTAAACCCGCCCCCCTCTCAAAGGCGCCAAAGTCGCGCACACGGGCAGCGGCAGAACTGCAGCGCCGCTGAAGGTAAGTTTTGCAACATACCTATTATAAGCAGCATTCAATTTGGCTGACAGCCTTGTATCCAGATTTTAGATGTGAAAGTCAACCTCTGCTTTATGTAACAAAAACATATTTAGCTAGAGAAGCTGAAGAGCAATTGCTCAAACATCAAGGTTAGGTTCTGCTTCCAAAATATGTAATGATACTGGTAACTCTTATTAACTTTGTTTTTTTTTAATTGTACATTTATAGCATCTTTATATCCTTCCACCAATCAAAAGTTTATTGATTTTTATCAAGTACTGCCACAGATGAGCTAGTTGTAAATAAACCGTACTTAACAATTTGTAACTAAAAACTAAAATTCCTTCTCCTATATAAATCCCACAATAGCCTATTCAGTTTACCAGATTAATTACATAATTCAATTTTAATGTACATTTGTTTTATTCGATTCAATTAAGGTTTTGCTATTGAGATGTGATTGGTCTGGCAGCAGTGGAAGAGATATAAATAACTTAGAATTTTTATATATCATTATAATTTAAGAACAATATACAAATATACCAATATACCAATGTACATAATTTAAGAACAATATCCACCACTCAAAAGTTTACTGATTTTTATCAACTACTGCCACAGATGAGCTGGTACAGGTTAGTATTGTACTTTGATTAGTACAGGTGTCAAAGGTTATGGGGAGAAGGCAGGAGAATGGGGTTAGGAGGGAGAGATAGATGAGCCATAATTAAATGACGGGGTAGACTTGATGGGCCAATTGAACTAATTCTACTATTCATTATGACTTTAACAAATTGCCATATGTAAATAAAAGTAGGAATACACAACCTGGCTTTTTCAGTCATTCAATAAGTAGATGGTATATCTTTTAGTTCAGAACAAATTTCCTGTCCTGAGCCCATCCCCCTTGATTCTTTAATATCCAAAGATCTCTCAACTTTGCTTTGCATATACCCTATAGTTGAACCTCCATTGTCCTCTTTGTAGAAAATTCCATAGCACCACCATATTCTCGCCATAAGAAGAACATAAGAAGTGCATTCTTATCTCAGTTCTAAACAGCTGATTCCTTATTCTAAGACTGTGAACTTTGGTTCTTGACACCACAACCAGGGAAACACTATCCCTGCATCCATACTCTCAAGCCCCTATGAATTTTGTAAGTTTCAATTAGTCCATTCTCACCATGGCCCTATATCGTTGCAGTAGATATTTTAAAGTTGATCGGAGCATGGCTTGATGTCAGCACATCATTGCTCCTTTTTTAAGGATTCATCTAAAAATAAAGCATAACTTGATTTTTATTCTAACACCTGTGAATCAATTAAGTTTATAACTACTTGTAGGATAAGATACTGCAAATGCTGAATTCTCAAACAAAAAACAAAGTGCTGAAGGTACCCAATGAATCAGGCCTCACCTGTGGTAGGAATGGACAGATGATGACTCGGGCTGGAACCCTTCTTCAAATTGATGGGGGGGGGGTGGGGGGGGGGGGGGGGGGGGGGGGGGGGGGGGGGGGAGAGAGAAAGCTGGAGAAGAGTAGGGATTAGTCAAAGCATGGCAAGTGATAGATAGGTACAGGTGAGGCCAGATGGGTGGGGTAAGTGCCAAAAATTACAGGTGAAAAGGAGACAAAAGGTTGTCACATAAGGAAAGATAAGGATTAGTAAATCCAAAGGGTTTCTACAGCTATATTAATAGCAAAAGGATAACGATGGATAACATTGGTCCATTAGAGAGTCAGAGTAGACAACTATTTGCAGAGCCAAAGAGATGGGGGAGATATTGAACAATTTATTTTCTTCGGTATTCACCAAGGAGAAGGATATTAAATTATGTGAGCTAATGGAAACAAGTAGAGTAGCTATGGAAACTATGAGGATCAAAGAAGAGGAAGTACTGACACTATTGAAAAATATAAAAGTGGATAAGTCTCCAGGTCCTGGCAGGATATTCCATAGGACATTGAGGGAAGTTAGTGTAGAAATAGCAGGGACTATGACAGAAATATTCCAAATGTCATTAGAAACGGGAATAGTGCCGGAGGATTGGCGTACTGCGCATGTTGTTCCATTGTTTAAAAAGGGTTCTAAGAGTAAACCTAGCAATTATAGACCTGTTAGTTTGACGTCAGTGGTTGGCAAATTAATGGAAAGGATACTTAGAGATAATATATATAAGCATCTGGATAAACAGGGTCTGATTAGGAACAGTCAACATGGATTTGTGCCTGGAAGGTCATGTTTGACTAATCTTCTTGAATTTTTTGAAGAGGTTACTCTGGAAATTGATGAGGGTAAAGCAGTGGATGTGGTCTATATGGACTTCAGTAAGGCCTTTGACAAGGTTCCTCATGGAAGGTTGGTTAAGAAGGTTCAATTATTGAGTATTAATGGTGGAGTAGCAAGATGGATTCAACGGTGGCTGAATGGGAGATGCCAGAGAGTAATGGTGGATGGCTGTTTGTCAGGTTGGAGGCCGGTGACTAGTGGGGTGCCTCAGGGATCTGTGTTGGGTCCACTATTGTTTGTCATGTACATCAATGATCTTGATGATGGTGTGGTAAATTGGATTAGTAAGTATGCAGATGATACTAAGATAGGTGGTGTTGTGGATAATGAAGTAGATTTTCAAAGTCTACAGAGAGATTTAGGCCATTTGGAAGAGTGGGCTGAAAGATGGCAGATGGAGTTTAATGCTGATAAGTGTGAGGTGCTACATCTTGGCAGGACAAATCAAAATAGGACGTACATGGTAAATGATAGCAAATTGAGGATTGCAGTTAAACAGAGGGATCTAGGAATAACTGTGCATAGTTTCCTGAAGGTGAAATCTCATGTAGATAGGGTGGTAAAGAAAGATTTTGGTGTGCTGGCCTTTATAAATCAGAGCATTGAGTATAGAAGTTGGGATGTAATGTTAAAATTGTACAAGGCATTGGTGAGGCCAATTTTGGAGTATGGTGTACAATTTTGGTCGCCTAATTATAGGAGGATGTCAACAAAATAGAGAGAGTACAGAGGAGATTTACTAGACTGTTGCCTGGGCTTCAGCAACTAAGTTCCAGAGAAAGGTTGAACAAGTTAGGTCTTTATTCTTTGGAGCGCTGAAGGTTAAGGGGGGACTTGATAGAGGTCTTTAAAATGATGAGAGGGATAGACAGAGTTGACGTGGATAAGCTTTTTCCATTGAGAGTAGGGAAGATTCAAACAAGAGGACATGACTTCAGAATTAAGGGACAGAAGTTTAGGGGTAACATGAGAGGGAACCTCTTTACTCAGAGAGTGGTAGCTGTGTGGAATGAGCTTCCAGTGGAAGTGGTGGAGGCAGGTTCGATTTTATCATTTAAAAATAAATTTGATAGGTATATGGATGGGAATGGAATGGAGGGTTATGGTCTGAGTGCAGGTAGATGGGACTAGGGGAAAATAAGTGTTCGACACGGACTAGAAGGGTCGAGATGGCCTGCTTCCGTGCTGTAATTGTTATATGGTTATATGTTATATGGTTATATGTTATATGGTTAAGTGAAATGTAAAGCTACCAGAAGTGATATAGGTAACAGGGGAAGGGTAGAGGGAGGATAAAGGGGAAATATAGGATATGGATAGGAATATAGAGTGTTTGTGGTAGTTTGGAAGTGACTTCTTCAAACTAGCCTTGTTGAAGTCCCTGGCTATGATAGGAAAGGCATCGAGGTATGCCATCTAGGGTTTGTTGATTACAGCATACAGTTCCCCCAGTGCTAGAGGAACATCTGCCTGGGGTGGGATTAGACCGTGTTCAGGATGATGGAAATGAATTCCCTCGGGAGACAGCACTTGAATGCCAGTTGTTCCAGGTGTGGTGAGCAGGGGTTGGACAGGGAGCACCATGAAGAGTTTACCCCAAGGCAGAAGTCTCTCCCTTTCCTGATGCCCCGATGATCATACACAGAGGAGGGGAAAGCAGCAGGGTGACTAGGGTGGTGGGATGTAGTGGGAGAAAGATGTTCACACTCGGATGGGATGGGAGAGAGAGGGGGGTTAAATGGCCAATGGAAGTATTCAATGTTTCATATTGTTAGGTTGTAGACTACCAAGCAGAATACAAGGTGCTGTTCTGCCAGTTTGCACGTGGCCTCACTCAGGCAATTGTGAGGCTTTCACGAAGTTCTGTTCCTTTGATTATTACTCATAAATTTGTTATGAGGGAAGATTAGCAGTAAGGAACCTGTTTGATAGTACATCGTTAGTTTTAGGAGGTGAATCTGGGTGGCATTTGGACAAATAGAAGTATTTAATTGACTAGTTTGCGCAGTTTTTCCCCTCACCACTGTTAATCCCAGCAAAATTAATCTGGAGAAAACCAAAGAGATACTGTTGCGATTTAGCTTTCGATGTTTCAGTAAATTCCTGAAGTGGATGTGAGAATAGATTTGCGGGTTCTATGTTGTTCAAAAATCTAGTCATTTGGCTGCTGAATAAAATATTTAATGCATATCAAATAGAGAAGACAGATGGTTAATGGGACACACCATAAAGATGAAAATTAAAACTATCTAAAACCTCTTTTGGATACTTCAAATGGGCTTAAAAAATGATTTTAAAGGACGTGCAAGAATCTGAGAGGCCTGGGTATATCTTTGAGAATGACAGAAATAGGAGGCAGCAGTTAGTAAAGGTTATGGGATTTTAGGGATGCCGAATTTATGAATTTATGGATCATTAAATGATGCCCAGAGTACAAAAATGGATATCATGTTGAACATGTATAACTTACCATCTGAAGCACCATTTGAGGATTGTGTCAAATTCTGGAAAATTAACGTGTAAGAATGTGAAAGTCCTAGATGGGTGCAGAGAATATTTACCAGAAGAGGGATGAGGGATTTTGGTTCAACGGGTAGATCAAAATTGCTGAGATTGGTCACATTAGTCAAATAATTTTGAGAAGAGGCATGTAAAATTGTATCCAACTCAGTTGGGCTAAATAGGATAAACCATTTCCATGAACAGATGGTTCGAGAAGCAGAGAAAAAAGATAGAAGGGGAATGTTGAGACCATTGGGCATACGATTAGGACTAGTGGACAGCTAGTATTAATACAAACACGAATCAGTCTTCAAAAAATACCTGTTCAAATGTAAACAAACTTAAATTTAGTAAACTTAATGTAAACTTAAATGTTTTAAAGTTTAAGAATAGCTTCTTCCCAACAACTATCAGGCTCTTAAACACAGCACAACACTATTTAAACTCTGAACAATGGACTTCTTCCCAACAACCATCAGGCTTTTAAACACCACAACCTCCAGATAAGCTCCGAACTACATGAACTTGGGAGCATTGCTTTTGTCTTTGCACTATTATTATTTTTATTTTTTTTGATTTTTTTTGTTTATTATGGTGTTTACAGAGTACTATGTTTGCATATCTGTTGCACTTTTACATTTGAACAGGTATTTTTTGAAGACTGATTCGTGTTTGTATTAATACTAGCTGTCCACTAGTCCTAATCGTATGCCCAATGGTCTCAACATTCCCCTTCTATCTTTTTTCTCTGCTTCTCGAACCATCTGTTCATGGAAATGGTTTATCCTATTTAGCCCAACTGAGTTAGATACAATTTTACATGCCTCTTCTCAAAATTATTTGACTAATGTGACCAATCTCAGCAATTTTGATCTACCCTTGAACAAAAATCCCTCATCCCTCTTCTGGTAAATATTCTCTGCACCCATCTAGGACTTTCACATTCTTACACGTTAATTTTCCAGAATTTCACACAATCCTCAAATGGTGCTTCAGATGGTAAGTTACACATGTTCAACATGATATCCATTTTTGTACTCTGGGCATCATTTAATGATCTGTTGCATTGCTGCAAGTAAGAATTTCATTGTTCTAATTTGGTGCAGATGACAATAAAACACTCTTGACTCTTGTGTTTACTTGCACTAAGGACTTCGGGCATTTCTGCACCTGTAATGAGGTTATTATTTCATTGAACTTTTGTTTATAATATGTCATCTATGAGCATTGTGTTTACAGGCCTATTATGCTGCTGCATGTAAGAATTTCATTGTCACATTGTTGGTACACATGACAATTAAACACTCTTGACTCTTTCAAAATTAATATGGCAGCTTTGTCAACAAACAGTACTGTCTACAGAGCACAGGCTACAGACACACAGCAGGCAATCACTCAGTAAATATTGTTTATAAATTCACATATCAATGAGATATCCAAATGTAAGACAATTGGGCTATGTTAATTGGCTTACATTAAACCAGGCATCTGACAGCTTCAGCTCAGTTACCCTGGTTTAGTTTAGTTTAGAGATACAGCGCGGAAACAGGCCCTTTGGCCCATTGGGTCCGCGCCGACCAGCGATCCCCGCACATTAACACTATCCTACATCCACAAGGGCTATTTTTAACATTTACCAAGCCAATTAACCTACAAACCTGTAGGTCTTTGGAGTGTGGGAGGAAACCGAAGGTCTCGGAGAAAACCCACACACATCACGGGGAGAATGTACAAACTCCATACGGACAGCACCCGTAGTCGGGATCGAACCCGGGTCTCCAGCGCTGCATTCGCTGTAAGGCACCAATTCTACCGCTGCACCTCCGTGACTGCCCTTTGTGACAGAGATCAAGGAAGGTTCAAGACCAGATTAATTTTGTCACAACAAATATGGTCTTCAGCATATTTACTCTGTCTTTCAATAACTGGGGTATTTATGTACCCAGAGTCAACACTCACAACTAATTTTGGGTGTCAGGAGTCTCTGTCCCCGTCCCCGGCTACAGAACACTCCCACAGTTGTGTTGGGGGAACAGGTGAGTGATGGAATATAGCATTGGGGAATGGGTTGCGTTGGGGGACCAGGCCTCCCATGTGACTGGGACCCAATGGGTCCCACTTAGTCTAGTACATAACTAAAACGCTGATCTTTTTATCTACCGGTTTGGCGGTCGTTCTATTTGCGCAAAAAAGGTACGCGATAGCGCCACCATTTTTCTCCAGCTTACTCAGCATTCACTTATGCTGCGATTGCACTAAGTTTCGTTCCGATCGGTGGATGCTGGTAAGAGTTATTGCGGTTTAAAAATCTTTAAATACGCGAGTTTGCAGATCGATTGCCTCTCCTGCCATTCAGCACCGCGCGGATTGGTCCCTTTTACTGTCACTCCGCCGGATGGTCTGCCCCTTCCTGTGCCATTGTGTCTTTACTGCAACTGTGGGAGGTTCTGTATGGCTGGCGGAGGTCTCCAACCAGACACAATTTTCAGGGGGAGGGACCCAACCCAACCCAACCCAACCCAACCCAGCCCAGCCAGAGATGGCGCAGCTGTCGCCGAACGGAAAGAGCAGACTCTGATCCCGGTGGAGGAGAACAACCAGTGACCAGCGAAGCGCCCAGCGCCCACTGTGATTCCCCATCGCACCCCCAACCCTTTTCCCTCTGGTCACCCTCGCTGGATCGTGCCTCCCGCCCCGTGATACCGCATTGTCTCCCATGGCTCTTCCCCGTCTTTTCTCCGAGCTCTCCCAACCCCCGCCCCCACACCCCTCCCCCCCCCACACCCCCCCCCACAACCCTCCCCCCCACAGCCCCCCCCCACACCCCCAAAACCTCCCACCCCCCACACGCACCCCTCCCACACACATCTCTCTCCCCACACCCCTCACAACCCTCCCCCTGCCCACACACACACACCATCCCACACACCCTTTCCCACCACAACACCCGCCCGCCTACACAAACCCCCCGCCCACACACACACACATACCTCCCCTCCACACACCCCCCCCCCCCCGCACCACACCTCTCCCCCAACACACCTCTCCCCCTCCCACATCCTCCATCCACTCCCCGCCCACACACATCCATCCCCCCCCACATCTTTCCTCCATCCACCCCCACATCTCTCTTCCTCCCCCCCTCATAAACCCCTCCCGCCCACATACACACTTCCCCGCCACCACCACACCCCCCGTGGTGACTTAGTCTAGTGTACCTTCAAACCCACTTAGTTCAGTGTACCTTTAATTGTAAGGAATGTCTGAACAGACATATTCCATTATTGGTTTGTGGGATTACTCTGTTCACAGGCTTGTTGCTTTGTGCACTTTATATAAGTGGAAAGCATTTGTTGTTACATTTTTACAATAGTTAATATGTTTCTGTGAGTTATAATAATACATTACACAAATAGACTTCCATTTTCACATTGAACAATTTTCCTGATATATTGCCATTCATCTCCCTTTACAAACAGCAATGCAAGATGCACACCGAAAAAATAACATTATTTTGAACACAGCATTCATGAAAGCTAGTGCCCAAGATGTATTAAATGATTAGTTCCCAGATACACAAAGCATGTTTGGACAATGAGGGCATTATTCGAAACTCACCATACCCGATTAAAGCAATACACTTTAAGTTTAATGAGATGTGACATTTAGTGTCAAGTCCAACAAAATAGTCCAACAATCTTTTCCAGGTGAATTGTTGAAAGTATCCTGGCTAATAGCATTATAGCCTTGTATGTCAATTCCAACACGTACTGTAAGAATGCGGGAGACTGCATAGTGGTGGCCACATCATGGTCCATCAAAAGCACAGCCCACCCACCATTGAAAGCATCTACAAAGAGGTGCTGGCTCAAGAAGGCAACATCCATCATCAAGGATCCCCACCATAAGGGTAAGGCTCTCTTCTTGCTGCTATTGCCAGAAAGGAGATACAGAAGCTTGAAGTTCTGCACCACCAGCTTCATGAACAACTTTTTTCATATAACTGTCAGGTTCTTGAACCAACTCACAAAACCCCAACCATAACTCAACAACGAAACAGTACAGACATCTCTTGCACTACAATGAACTTGTTTTTTCGCTAATAGCCATAGGGGTATTTTGCATGAATACCCATGATTCCTACTCTTATTAGGTTTTTAATTCCCATTTTTAATAAATTAAGACAGTTCAGAAATTACATTTGAAGCACTTTCGTTATAACCCCAGAAACAGTCTTTGTTTAAGTGTTATATCTAGCTTTGATCTGAAACCAGATTTTCCAAGTATTGTGGTTTGTGCAATGAACAACCTTCATACCATCTGACCCTAAGAGAAAATAAACTTGTTTTGTGATGTGTTTTGTGATGTGACTTGGTGGCAGACCTGTTTACCTAATTCTGGTCGTTATTTGGAAAATTTGCCTTGTGGTGTCTCATAAGAAATCTAGTTTTAACACTAAATTGTTATTTTACTTCTTATGCAAATTATATGAAAGGAAATGAAATGTTAAAACAACTGGAGTTGTTGCATGCAACTAAAGTCCATTTTTCTGTTGTGGAGCTGCAACACTAATTCCAAATATTGCTTGGAGCAGGGCTGTGATTGGGTGCACAGCCTTATATCCACCCTCATTTGGCTCTGTTGTTTGGAATTGTTATTTATGCACCAACTTTTCGTTCTTGGGTGCCTTGGATTAACTTGGCAGGTCAGACAGAATCTGTGGAGAGAATGGATAGGCGACATTTCGAATCAGGACCCTTCTTCAGACTGTTCTGTCCAGTTACTCCAGCACTTTGTGTTTTGCCCAAGATGCCAGTATCTGTAGCTCCTCGTGTGTCTATCTTTTGCCTATTGCTGGTTTCCCTGCAACTACAACTACACTACAAGTTCATTGTAGTGCAAGCGATGTTTCGCTGTTGAGTAGGGTTGGTACTTGGACTTTCTCTTGAAATAGTGCAGTCTATATAATGAAGATACCTCAACAATGCTTTATTGAGGGATGTTCCTGGACTTTGGACAATTGACAATTAACAGTGTTAGAGCAACGGTGTCTCAGTAGTAAAATTCACTGAACCGTTCTAAACCATCTCATGTATAAGTATGAAACTTGCTAATTATGGCCAGAGGGCTAATTACTCCCAGATATCACTACAATAGTGTAATTTTTTCCCCCCCCCCCCCCCCCTCAGAAATGGTCTACGTCTAGCTTTGTGGAAGCCAAATGCATTTTTCATGGCTGTCTTTGACATAATGACACAGTTGGTTCCTTTTTAAAATTTCTGTTCTACCCCAATGTTAAATTCCAATTGTATTTAACGGTATTAACCTAAACATATTACATACCTCAAAACACAATAATTCTCCCCATGCAAAAGGACAAGTAAGACAATTTACTTTTTTGTAAAAGATTCCAGGATGGATGAATCTTATAGGCAAGTATCAAGTCAATAGTGTTCAACTGTCGTCGACTGAAGAATGGTATAAATCAAAACTTCACCTATTCCTTTTCTACAGAGATGCTGCCTGAACTGCTGAGTTACTCCAGCATTTTGTGTCTATCTTCGTTGTTTAATTGTCATATGTATCAACAATGGAACAATAAAATTCTGATTTCTGTTGTGTTTGTAAATTAAATAGGAAACAGTTGTCATTATCTAAATGCATATCATATTAAAAGCACAAATCAACTTCACTGTGGCAACATTTAATTTCCTCCTTGATATTGATAGTTACTATTTACTGGGAGGATGACATTTGCTGGTGTCTGTAGTCACATGGATTGCTGGTTGGTTACTCTTGATTCAAGGCTTAAGGTCAGGGAGGAAAAAATGTGCATTTGGTTTCTTTTTCTTTCTCTTCCCTTTAAAAGCATAGATATTCTTGTTCGCAGTGTCTGATTATATAAAGCTGAGTGAAGAATTAAAGTTAAATCATGATCAACTACACAATGCCTTCATACTGCTAATTCTTAGAATATTCACTAAGTGATCTCTGCCAAATGACGATTACTGCAGAATGTTGAAATGATTAAAGCAAATTATGCTTTCCAGAATAATAAGTGTATTACAAAATTCTGATTGCCAAGAACATCGACTGAAACATCCACAGATGGGACAGTACTTATTAGAAGATGTTGAATAATTACAGTTAATGGATTTTCATCTGCTTTATGGCAGGTAGCCATTTTGGCTGGGAGTAGGGATGAATATATTAAAAGCAAAAACTATGTGTGATGATTTATCCATTTGGCTATTTAATCATGCCACAATATTCCGGGGAACTAAAAAATGACAGCCCGGTGTCTCCACATGGGTAACTGTTAGGATGTCCAGAGCTGACCCTACCAAAATGTATGCACAACGCATACTTCTCAAGTAAATTTAACATGAATGCCTTGGAGCACAGGCAGTGGTGAGATGATCACTTCATTGACTTCCTTTGAGAGTTTTCACACAGTCTAAGAAGCAGACTTTGCCAATATCAAAAGCATTTACCTGTTGTCTTTAGTTATTCAGGTCTTGATGAGGCAAAGTTGTACAGGTGAATAACACCTGCCAATTAAACACAGTTTAAACTAAATGAAAATAAACACTCACAAATTGGAATCAGTTTAGAGTCAGGGTAATGTTTCCAATGGAGGATTTGGTGTGGTATCCTTGTAAAGCTATTTCCCAGAGTTCTAAGAGTAGGAATGGAGAAGAGAGTTCATGGTGTAGAGGAAACTTGTCTGAAATTAATTGGTTTAGGATGTGAAAGTGAGAGTATAAATAAAGACTGAGAATCTACAGTGCAGAACATAAACTGACAGGAAGACTGCGGATGAGATTTAAGATGAGAAAGGAAAGATGTAGAAACATGGCCAAGTGAGATGGGTTTAAATCCAATTAACTGGAATCTTATGACTTGTTAAAGAAGTGACAAAAACAACTTCAGATAACTTTAGTTCAAGTCAATACATTCAAATGGGGCCTAACCAGTTTTGGTGGTGAAGTATTTGAGTAAAACATTGAAGAAAAATGAGGCAGCTCAGGCAAAGACATAAAGGATATAAAAACTGGAGATGCAAGAGACTGCAGATGCTGGAATCTTGAGCAAAAAACAAAGTGCTGAAGGAACTCAGAATAAGAAGGATCCCAACGTGAACGGTTGCCTCCACAGATGCTGCCTGACCCACTGAGTTCTTCCAGCACTCTTTGTTTTGTATAAAGACGGGGAACATGTAACTGTTAAGGGGCTGTCCTACTTGGGCGGCCTAATCCGTGAGCTCGAGGGCACTCGCCTGGAAAGCCTCAAGCTGGATCGACCGTCTGCGTTGAAACCGCGAGCTGGATCGGCCGACCGCACACACACACACACAAACAAACACATCGCAAAGGCGGGGGCCAGGGAAAGCGGGGGGGGAACGCTGGCTTAAATTCACACCCGCGATGAAGAAGAAGGCTGCCACAGTGTAAGGTAAGACCTTTAGAGAGAGTGGGGGGGGGAGAAGGGGAAGGGAGAGAAGGGGGGAGAAGGAGAGAGAAGGAGAGAGAAGGGGAGAGAAGAGAGAGAGAAGGGGGAGAGAGGAGAGGGGAGAGAAGGAGAGAGAAGGAGAGAGAAGGGGGGGGGGGAGAAGGAGTGGAGACACTTTTAAGAAGTATAATAAAGTTTAGCGGGCATTTTACCTACCGGTAGGTTTTCCATGGTCCTGAAAACTCCAATGAGCCAATTAAAATGCCCGGTCAGCGAAGGAGATTGCGTACGGCTGCCCTCGACTGCCTGTAACTAAATAGCGACCCCACTCCACTGCACTACGAGTGAAAAAGAACCATGCCGACCAAATTTTTCAACATGCTGAAAAAATGTCCGCGACCTAGCTGAGGCCGCGAGTATTCGGGAACTTCCCTCGAGCATGAAGGAGAGTTCCAGCAATCTCACAGGACCACCTAGGACCACGTGTCGACCATGCTGCTAGTTTGAAGGTCGAAGACTCTCTTCTAAACTCGCAGATTAGGTCGCCCAAGTGGGACAGCCCCTTTTGCCCTTGTATGACAATACCATAGAGTAATTGAGAGATGCAGGTTGGAAACAGGCCCTTCAACCCATCAAGCCCATGCCGACAATCAACCATCTATTTACAGTAATCTCAAGTTAATGTAGAACAATACGGCACAGGAACAGGCCCTTCAGCCCTTTGTGTCAAACATATTGCCTTTCTGTACTGATCTCATCTGCTTACAAGTGATCCATGTTCCTCCATTCCCTGCAAATCCATGTGCCTATCTAAAAGCTCCTTAAACGCTGCTATCATATCTGCCTGCACCACCACCCCTGGCAATGCGTCCAGGCCCCCATCACCCTTGCCCTGCACATATCCATAATATTTTTCCTCTCCCACCTTATAGCTATGCCCTCTAGTGTTGGACATTTCCACTCTAGGAAAAAAGGTTCTGACTGTCCATCCTATCTATGCCTCTCATAATTTTATATACTTCTATCAAGTCTCCCCGCAACCTCTAATGTTTCAGAGAAAACAATCCAAGTCTCTCTGTGGCTGAAAAACTCTCGATTTCAGGCAGCATTCTACTAAACCTTCTCTGCACCCTCTCCAAAGCTCCCACATATTTCCTGAAATGAGATGACCAGAACAGCACACACTACTCCAAATACAGCCTAACCAAAGTCCTATAGTGATGCATCAAGGCTTCCTGACTCATTAACCTCCCAGATTCTACCACTCCCCAACACTTGGGGCAATTTATAGTCTCCAATAACCTACCGACTGACATATCTCTGGGATATAGGAACCTGAGGTCAGGTTTGAATGCGGGTCTCCTTTGTTGCGGGGCAGTGACTCTACTAGCTGCGCCACTGTGCAGCCCTAAACATTACAAACTGGGAAAGCTGCAAATCAAACCTGGCTCAATTGCTTGGAAGGCAACTATGCCCCCCAACATTTTGCCATTACCAGTTTCAGACAAAAGGATTATACACAAACAATCACATTATCTAATTTCATAACTGTATTTGTAATAGAAGTATTAATGTAGAATGCAATCATCTCGAGGCGTTGGAAAAAGGGAATGAATGTTGAGCTGGAGGAAGTAATATGTCTGCAAACTATACACTTAGTCAAAAAGAACCTAAGGGGAGAGCAATGAGTCTGAGGAGTGAAGTTTATAATAGTCACTGCATGATACAGTATTGTGATATTTCAATCACCATCGAATTCATGACCTCAGTAATCCTCAAGGTTCTTTTGAAACCCTGCATTTGACCGTCAACGTAATAGTCCAATAACATTATTCATGCCCATACTTCATTGAAGAAATCTGTGTCTTTGTATAACAGTGTAAAATGGATGATAGAAAACCAGCATTTTGTTTTATACCTTCCTTTTATTTCCACACTGGATGCTAATCTGGCTGTCAATTCTCCACCACTTATTTTACACGTTCAGGCATAAATAAAAGTAGTTCCCTCATTATCTTTTGGTGTCACTATTCAATTTCCAAATTTTTCAGTTTAGTTTCATGGCTCGTCACGTCAGTATTAGTAATTACATCTTTCAAACTAAACTAGATTGTCAGAACAGTATGATATTGGTGGGCTAACATACCTTGTTACAAACAACCATGGCTATGTTCATTTTATTCTAACATCTCCAAAAATTAAATAGATAGCAATTTGTATTTGCCAACAGGAAGAGAAAAAGAATCTACGATCCAGATTTTAAAACCTACCTGAACAATTTAGAATTTACTTTCAGCACTCGCATTTTCTAGACAAGCTGACGGTATGACATATTTCGCTAGAAAAATGGGTAATGATGCTTAGCTTCCTTTCAATATAATTACCTTTCAATATAATTAGCCTCCTTTCAATATAATTACACCAATGGTGACAAGATTCGCTGTAATTACTTTGCAAAAGGAAAGACAATTTCTGATGTTCACATATGCAGAGGTAAATGTAGAGATGCAGACGTTACTGTCAGTGATACATGTTCGGAGGATTATGTGTTGTACGCGACGGCTGATGGGGTGGAAGGTAGGGACTAGGGGACTCTCTCTCTGTTGTGACTAGGGGGAGGGGGAGCAAGGGCGGAGCTGCGGGGTACCGAGGAGACACGAGTGAGGGCATCATCTATGATGGGAAAGTATGGAACACCTCATAAATATGTACTTTCATCTATAAATATCTATATCTCTTGTTTCCCTCATCCCTAACCAGTCTGAAGAAGGGACGCTGAGATGCTGCCAGTCCAGCTGAGTTACTCCAGCTTTTTGTGTCCATCTTCGGTTTTAACCAGCATCTGCAGTTCCTTCTTACACAATTAATTAATGCAGTTTGGATCAACTTTGAAAACAGCCAACTTTCTGCCGTAAGAGACCTTGTCAGCATTGAAGAAGAGATTGCACTTTCACGCTTCTTCACAATCGGCTCTGATGACTGCTTGATGACTTTTCTAAAGATATTAGTAAGTCCCTATTTTAAACTACAAAATTTGTTTTTTTAAATACAAGATTCTATTATAACCAGAAGGACAATTATAACCAGAAGGACATCATTTTTATTCAAACACCTTCAGTGTTATTTGATATTCAACAAGCATTAAAATATAGAAAAATCTGAACTAATTCTCTCTAAAATCTCTATTTCATTTTCTGAAATATTATTATTTCAGTTTTTAACATTCTTGAGTGAAAAAAATTGTGAAAAGGTAGCCTATTTAAGAAGTTTCTTCAGATATTTATCAATTAGTGTTTGTATTAGTCTTTTGACATTAGAAAAGTGCATACAATATTTACGTTTAAAAACCTTTAGGAGTGAAAATCAGTTATCATGTGGACCCATAGAGGGATTGATGGGTGATTACTATCATTACCTGAAGATGATAGAATGGAAAGCAGCATTGGGAATCCTATACAAGTGTTTTGTGTCCCTTTCAAAGTTCAATTTATATTTTTCATATTTATATTTTATATATATATATGTGTGTGTGTGTGTGTGTGTGTGTGTGTGTGTATATAATATAATAATATATTATAACTAATAATATCATGTTGGAAGGAACTGCAGACGCTGCTTTAAACTGAAGATAGACGCAAAAACTCAGTGGAACAGGCAGTTTCTGGAGAGAAGAAATGGTTGACATTTCGGGTTCTTCAGAAGACGTCTCGACCCAAAATGTCACCTGTTCCTTCCCTGTCCAGAGATGCTGCCTGCCCCGCATTTTGTGTCTATCTAACTCAATTAAATCTCTACTTTCAAAGCAATAGTGGAATCACGGCACTTAAAGGCCATTTTAAGAAATAGAAACATAGATAGAAACATAGAAACATAGAAACTAGGTGCAGGAGTAGGCCATTCGGCCCTTCGAGCCTGCACCGCCATTCAATATGATCATGGCTGATCATCCAACTCAGTATCCCGTACCTGCCTTCTCTTCATACCCCCTGATCCCCCTAGCCACAAGGGCCACATCTAACTCCCTCTTAAATATAGCCAATGAACTGGCCTCAACTACCCTCTGTGGCAGAGAGTTCCAGAGATTCACCACTCTCTGTGTGAAAAAAGTTCTTCTCATCTCGGTTTTAAAGGATTTCCCCCTTATCCTTAAGCTGTGACCCCTTGTCCTGGACTTCCCCAACATCGGGAACAATCTTCCTGCATCTAGCCTGTCCAACCCCTTAAGAATTTTGTAAGTTTCTATAAGATCCCCTCTCAATCTTCTAAATTCTAGAGAGTATAAACCAAGTCTATCCAGTCTTTCTTCATAAGACAGTCCTGACATCCCAGGAATCAGTCTGGTGAACCGTCTCTGCACTCCCTCTATGGCAATAATGTCCTTCCTCAGATTTGGAGACCAAAACTGTACGCAATACTCCAGGTGTGGTCTCACCAAGACCCTGTACAACTGCAGTAGAACCTCCCTGCTCCTATACTCAAATCCTTTTGCAATAAAAGCTAACATACCATTCACTTTCTTTACTGCCTGCTGCACCTGCATGCCTACCTTCAATGACTGGTGTACCATGACACCCAGGTCTCGCTGCATCTCCCCCTTTCCCAATCGGCCACCATTTAGATAATAGTCTGCTTTCCCGTTTTTGCCACCAAAATGGATAACCTCACATTTATCCACATTATACTGCATCTGCCAAACATTTGCCCACTCACCCAGCCTATCCAAGTCACCTTGCAGTCTCCTAGCATCCTCCTCACAGCTAACACTGCCCCCCAGCTTAGTGTCATCCGCAAACTTGGAGATATTGCCTTCAATTCCCTCATCCAGATCATTAATATATATTGTAAATATATGGGGTCCCAGTACTGAGCCTTGGGGTACCCCACTAGTCACTGCCTGCCATTGTGAAAAGGACCCGTTTACTCCTACTCTTTGCTTCCTGTTTGCCAGCCAGTTCTCTATCCACATCAATACTGAACCACCAATGCCTTGTGCTTTAAGTTTGTATACTAATCTCTTATGTGGGGACCTTGTCGAAAGCCTTCTGGAAGTCCAGATACACCACATCCACTGGTTCTCTCCTATCCACGCTACTAGTTACATCCTCGAAAAATTCTATAAGATTCGTCAGACATGATTTACCTTTCGTAAATCCATGCTGACTTTGTCCAATGATTTCACCACTTTCCAAATGTGCTGCTATCCCATCTTTAATAACCGACTCTAGCAGTTTCCCCACTACCGATGTTTGACTAACTGGTCTGTAATTCCCCATTTTCTCTCTCTCCCTCCCTTCTTAAAAAGTGGGGTTACATTTGCTACCCGCCAAAATAAAACTGATTTAAATGATACTAGACCAAGGGGGTCCTGTGGGGTCCCATGGGGGGGGGGGGGAGGGTGGCCTGCGGCATCACATCACTAACTACCCCCCACATGCACACAATAACCACCCCCTTAATATTGGAGAGAGGGGAGGGCGGGGGGAGGGGAGAGGGCAAGAGGAGGGGGGGCAAGAGGAGTGGGGGGGAGAGAGAGGGGGGAGAAGAGGGGGGGGAGGAGGAGGGGGGAGAGGAGGGGGGGGAGAAGAGGAGGAGGGGGCAGAGAGGAGGAGGGGGGGTGGAGGAGGGGGGAGTGGAGGAGAGGGGGGGGGAGGAGAGGAGGGGAGGGGGGGAGGAGGGGGGAGAGGAGGGGGGGAGAGGAGGGGGGGGAGAGGAGGAGGGGGGGAAGAGGAGGAGGAGGAGAGGAGGGCGAGAGGAGGGGGGGGGGAAGAGGAATAGGGGAGGAGGAGGAGGATGGGGGGAGAGTGGTGAGAGAGAAGAAGGCCATGGGGAGGGGAGAGAGGGCAAAAGAGGAGGGGCAAAAAGAGGCGGAGGGGGGGGAGAGGAGGAGGGGAGGAGAGGAGGAGAGGGGGAGAGGAGGAGGGGGGGGGAGAGTAGGGGTGGACTTAAACTTAGACTTAGACTTAGATCCTTTATTTGTCATTCAGACCTTTCGGTCTGAACGAAATGTCATTGCCTGCAGCCATACATGCAATAATAAACAACACACAATAAACACAAATTAACATCCACCACAGTGAGTTCACCAAGCACCTCCTCACTGTGATGGAGGCAAAAATCTTAGGGCTGCTGTCTCTTCCCTCCTCTTCTCCCTCTGTGCTGAGGCTATATGTTGTTACCCCACCGGGCGATGGTAATCAGTCCCGCGGCTCACCGAGCTCCGCGAATGGGCCGGTTCTCCGCAGCCCGGGGTGGTCGTAGCTGCCGCCCTCCAGTCCAGCGGACGCAACTGATGCCGCGGGAGCTCCGGAAAACATGCACCAGCCCGTGACCCGCGAGCTCCCGACAATGTCGTCCACTGGCCCGCGGCCGAGTCCCGGATTCAGGTCACCACCGCTAGAACGCCGCCTCAGCCACCGGAGCACCGTCTCAGCCCCGCGCCGGGCTGCCCTCACAGGAGCGCCGTCCCAGCCCCAAGTCGTGCCGCTGCCACCGGAGCGTCTCAGCCAGCACCGTCTCAGCCCCGCGCTGGGCCGCCCTCACCGGAGCTCCGAGTCGTACCGCTGCCACTGGAGCGCCAGAACGCTGCCACAGCTCGAAGACGGCCAGCTTGGTGAGTCCTGGCTGGCTCTACCTCCGGAGCCTCAAGGTCGGTCGCAGGTTGGAGGCCGCCAGCACCGCCACTAGGCCTCAGTGCAGATGGAGGCAGAGAAGGGGGATATGACAAGAAAAGGTCGCATTCCCCCGAAGGGAGAGACAGAAAACCCTGTTTCAGCCCCTCCCCCCCCCCCCACCACACATAACAAAACCTAATAACCAAAAATTTAACTAAACAAGAAAAAAAAACAACAAACAAAGTATAAACAGACGGACTGCAGGCGAGCCGCAGCTGTTCAACAGCGCCGCCACGTCCGGAGGAGGAGGAGGAGATAGAGGAGGAGAGGGGGAGAGGAGGGGGTGATGAGGAGGAGGGGGGAGAGGAGGAGGGGGGAGAGGATGGGGATGGAGAGGAGAAGAAGGGGGAGAAGAGGATGGGGAGTGGGGGAGTGGGCAGCAGGGAACGGGGCAGGTGTCAACCAAAGGACTGCATGTTCAGCGGCTTCAATCCAGAGCCCAGGGACGGAGGGGTCGTCACATGGGAGGGCTGGTTCCCAAACACAATACTCCATTGCTCCAGGCTGCAGGCTCCAGGGACAGGAAGAGGGCAGAGACAGGGAGAGAGGATCTTGCTGCCTTTTGGAGGTGGGGTTTCCGATTTGCGGCATCTTTTAAGTGGGTGGCCCTGCTGCGAGTGTGCGTCCCTGCTTCGTGGCCCGAGAACAGGGTGAGTGGTCGGGGGGATGACGTCACTTGTAGTGTGGGCAAGAAGACTGCGGGGTTTTTATAGAAACATAGAAAATAGGTGTAGGAGGAGGCCATTCGGTCCTTCGAGCCAGCACCGCCATGCATTGTGATCATGGCTGATCATCCCCTATCAATAACCCGTGCCTGCCTTCTCCCCATATCCCTTGACTCCACTAGCCCCTAGAGCTCTATCTAACTCTCTCTTAAATCCATCCATCCACTTGGCCTCCACTGCCCTCTGTGGCAGGGAATTTCATAAATTCACAACTCTCTGGGTGAAAAAGTTATTTCTCACCTCAGTCTTAAATGATCTCCCCTTTATTCTAAGACTGCGGCCCCTAGTTCTGGACTCGCCCAACATTGGGAACATTTTATCTGCATCTAGCTTGTCCAGTCCTTATAATTTAATATGTTTCTATAAGATATCACCTTGTCCTTCTAAACTCCAATGAATACAAGCCTAGCCTTTTCAATCTTTCCACATGACAGTCCTGCCATCCCAGGGATCAATCTCGTGAACCTACGTTGCACTACCTCAATCACAAGGATGACCTTCCTCAAATTAAAAATATTACCGTTAGAGTAGGTATGTTGCAAAACGTACCTGAAGGTCGCTGAAAATCTGTCCCAGCCCGTGTGCGCGATTTTGGCGCCGTTTAGAGGGGGGCGGGTTTAAAACGCGATTTTCCCTCGGCTGTTCAAATCGAGCTTGTTCAGCCTAGTTAATTATTAACGAAAAATCGCTGGAAGATTCCGTTGCTTGAGCTATTATTAGTTTTAAGGGCTTTATTTAATTGTTATAGTATGTTAAAAATTAACCTCTAAACCCGCAACCGCAGACAACGGGCCAGATCTCATACAGGGGACAACGGGAAGTAGGCTGCTTATTTTTACGTTAAAAAGGGCTTCTTAAGATCCCTTTATACAAACGTTTATGTCGCGAATAGCTAATTTGGGCCCCATTATATTCCGCAGTATTTTTCTGGGCATATGGAGGCACAAATCTACCGCAAAGTGAGCGTTCTAAACCAGCGCGTCCTCGAAAGCTGATTTAAATGCCATTAATTTACAGCAATTGAACACTAAATTCCTTCCATTTGGCCTATAAATGAATGTAAATGAGATTTAAAAATCATGTTTTATTGTGAATTATTTTTTAATATTATTTGGACACTTAGGCTATTTAAAAATGTTCATCATTTTGTAAGAAATGGATAGATGTTTAGATCTAGTAATTGAAGTTTGGAATTAGCTACAATTGGGTAGCTAATTGGGTAGTTCTCTTAATTTTTAAGAAAGTTATGGGTTTTTGACTGTCCACGATCACAGCTTTTTTGTTATGTCCATAGAAAATCAATAGGGAACAAGATGCTAATTTCCGAGTATGAAAATGGCCATAACTTTTTAAATACTTGAGATATGAAAGTGAATTAGGTGTCAAATTAAACTTCTTTTTATGCTTTATCTGATGGGACAAATTGCAGACTTGATTTTTTAAATCTCAAAATTTTGTAACATTGCTATTTAGAGCATTGTTTTTTCGAGCAGATGTGATTACACACACACACACACGCACACACGCACACACACACACACACACACACACACACACACACACACACACACACACACACACACACACACACACACACACACACACACACACACACACACACACACACACACACACACACACACACAACCAAGATCAGAGTTTTAAGTATATAGGATTTTGAGACAGTATATACATGAATGTGAAATAAATCAATATAGTGCATAATAATGAATACAATGTCTGGCCATTGGAACATAATCTTTCAAATTAACATATTTCTGATGTAAAATGCATTTTTCACATAATATATTAAACTATCTGTAAATGCTCGACTCCAAGCTGATGGAAGATGAACAAAACATAAAATTAAGATCATAAAAAAACAAATAGATTGAATTGAGAAACATTTGGAGATATTGTACATAGTCTTTAAAAAGGGAGTTATGGACTTGGACCTCAAGATCCCTCGGTACATCAATGCTGTTAGGAGTAATGCCATTAATTATATATTTTCCTCTTACATTCACCACCTAAAACTCCCATGCTTGTTTGAATTAAACTTTATCTGATATTTCTTTGCCCGTTTCTGTTGCAGAACTATATATCCTTATATACTGTTGCAGATCTATATATCCCTATATAGCCTTCCCCATAGTACGCGGCCCCAGCAATCTTGGTGTCATCTGCAAACTTACTAACCAACCCATCTACATTTATATCCAAGTTATTTATATGTATCATGAACAACAGAGATCCCAGCACAAATCCCTGCACAACCCTCTGACTTCTATCAGTAAACCAGTTCTGTATCTATATGACCAAGTCACTGTTAATCCCAGGCATTTTAGTCTTCTGGGTCAGCCTACCATGAGTTTTCAAGAAAGAGTTAGATTTAGCTCTTAGGGCTAAGGGAATCAAGGGATATGGAGAAAAAGCTGGAACGGGGTACTGATTTTAGATGATCAACCATGATCATGTTGAATGGCAGTGCTGGCTCGGTGGACTGAAAGGTCGACTCCTGGACCTATTTTCTATGTTTCTATGAGATTTTATCAATTTGTGTTTTTATTTTTTATTTATGGAGATACAGCATGGAAATAGATCCTTCAGCCCACCAGGTCCGTGCTTACCTGCAACCCCCACACACTAGTTCTATCCTACAGATGAAGGACAATTTACAGAAGCCAATTAACCTGCAAACCTGCACGTCTTTGGAATGGAGGAGGAAACCAGAGCACCCAAAGAAAACCCATCTGGTGTAAAAAAGCACGAGAGGAATATATCGGGTGGGTGCACAGAATTTCTTGCCCAGAGTGGGAGAATTGAGGACCAGATAGGTTCAAGGTGAAGGGGAAACAATTTAATAGGAATCTGAGGAGTAACTTTTTTCACACAAAGGGTGGTGGGTGGATGGAACAAGCTGCCAGATGAGATAGTTGAGGCTGGGACTAGCCCAATGTTTAAGAAACAGTTAGACAGGTACATGGATAGGACAACTTTGGAGAGATATGGACCAAACGCAGACAGGTGGGACTAGTGTAGCTGGGACATGTTGGCCGGTATGGGCAAGTTGGGCTGAAGGGCCAGTTTCCACACTGTATCACTCTATGACTCTATCCATAGTCACGATCGAACACGGGCCTCAGGTACTGTTAGGCAGCAACTCTACCACTGTGTCATCCCTAAAATCCATGTAGACAAAATCCACTGCCCTACACTCATCGATTACCTTCATCACCTCCTCTAAAAACTCAATCAATTTAGTAAGACATGACCTGCCATGTACAAAGCCATGCTCACTCTCCCTAATTAGTCTATTCTCTTCCACATGGGATTAAATCCTATCCTGAAGAATCCTCTTCAATAGCTGCCCAACCACTGACATGAGGATAACTGGCCTATAATTCCCTGCATTTCCCCTATTTCCCTTCTTAAACAAACAAACAACACTCCGATACCTTGCCTTTGGCTGGAGAAGATCTTCATTAAGGAGCTTCGTCAAGGCTCCTGCAATCTCCTCTCTTGCCTCTCTCTATAACCTGGGTGAGATCCCATCCATCCCTGGGGATTTATCCACCTTAATGCTCCTCAAGAGCCCCATAATCTCCTCCTTCTTAATTTCAAACTGCTCTTGCATATTAATATTCTCCACAATTACCTCACTGTCCTCCATGCCCTTCTCCCTGATGAAAACAGATGAAATGTACTGATTTTGTACCTCGCCTACACCCACTGGCTCCAAGCTCAAATTCTCTCCTTTATTCTTGAGCAGTCCTACCTTCGTAAGATTTGACTTATGAATCACTAGGCAATATCATAATCAGAAGGCTACAGAACCCATAACATAATAGTTAACTTGTTTTTGCCAAGCAGTTAAGAAAAAGACAAAAGTTTCATTTTGATTTCCATTAAAACTATATTTTGTCTTTTCTCCCGTCAGTCAACTACATACTTAATCAGAGCTACTAATCATTTATAAAGGATATAGCTTGGGTGGATGGTTCATGGTGCAAAAAAGGACAACTGCCAAGTAAACCAGAAGGAGCCCCTTGTAGTCCCACGTGGGCAGCTACAGATGTCTTAGATTGGCACATAACAATGATTCTGTGAGATATGCCTCTGCATGCGTTAATATTGGCCAAATTAAAGACACCATAAAATGGACGATCCCTACACTTGTCAGAATTGCTTAACCCTTGTCAGCTGAACTTTACAGGCTTTGAATGGCGCAAGCTAGTCTAGGCTCAGACTGGTATGCAGTTTGGTGAGGGCTCCAGGTGTTCTCCTTGTTTCTCCTAAATGGATAAAATGTATAGCAGTTTTGCAAACAAACCTTAAATGCATCATTTCGATTGAATTGCAAAAATTGTAAATGTGAGGTTACCTGGCAAAAAAAAGGAAAGCATCATTTCTAAATGAATGATAGAAAAGGGGAATGCAGCGAGGCCTGGGTGTATGGTACACCAGTCATTGATAGTATAATGTTGCAGTGAAGAAAAATGGTATGTCAGCTTTCATCAAAAGGATTTGTATAGGAGCAGGGATCGCAGTTGTACAGGGTCTTGGTCCAAAGTATTGCGTACAGTCTTGGTCTCCAAATCTGAGGAAGGACATTATTGCCATAGAGGGAGTGCTGAGACTGATTCCTGGGATGTCAGGACTGTCTTATGAAGAAAGACTGGATGGACTTGGTTTATACTCTCTAGAATTTAGGTGATTGAGAGGGAATCTTATAGAAACTTACAAAATTCTTAAGGGGTTGGACAGGCTAGATGCAGAAAGATTGCTCCCGATGTTGGGGAAGTCCAGGACAAGGGGTCAGCTTAAGGATAAAGGGGAAATCCTTTAAAACCGAGATGAGAAGAACTTTTTTCACACAGAGAGAGGTGAATCTCTGGAACTCTCTGCCACAGAAGGTAGTGAGGCCAATCGATATTTAAGTTATGTGGACTTGTGGCTAAGGGGAAGAGAAGGCAGGTACGGGATACTGAGTTGGATGATCAGCCATGATCAGGTTGGCGGTGCCCTCAAGGGCCTAGGGACCTATTTTCTATGTTTCTAAAGTATAAATAATGTTGCCGCATCCTGTTAATCGATGATTGGTCGAAATGTTGAGTCTTGGAGAAACTGTTTGAATCTCAAGGCACATGTTTCAATGTTTATTCTTGTTTGCTTCCTTCTAGAACTTTCTTTCAAATACATTGTATTGATTCCTGTATTATTGGGTTAGGGAAATGTCTATCATATACTGTGTTAATCGATATCTGTTATTGGACTGTAAAGAGACCACCCCCATGTGGTTCGGTCCCTCAAGGTTCAGGGACCTATAAAAGGCCGCTCCCACGAGGTTCGATGTTGACCTTCTGGGAGAAGCTTGGGACTGCATGACCTTCTGGAGTGTCTCTGCTCGAACGAGGCTAAGAGGACTTGGCCAGGCAGATATGAGGATCGAACCGGCGGTGGTTAGGTATAGTAGTGGGAACTGTAATTGTTCTTTTTCAAAAATAAAGTTTAGTTGCGCAAGTGCTTGACTCAGTGATTTTTGACTGAAACTAGACTGGGGGGAAGCTTAGAACGAGTTATTTACACATGGATCTCTTTAGCTTCATCAGAGTAAATGATAATTACTCTTCTTAGTTCTTGTGATTGCAGCAGTTTTAAAACGCTGCTGCAAAAGAAGCTGGATTGACATTTTCTGACTACTTCGGCTACTAATGCTATTCTTTTCTTTTCTTACCAGTGGCTATTTTTTTGGTTTGGTTTAGTTTAGTGTTTCAGCACGTAAACAAGCCCTTCTGCCCACCGAGTCTGCACCAACCAGCGATCCCTGCACGTTAACAGTATCCTACACACGCTAGGGACAATTTACACTTATACCAAGCCAATTTACCTACATACGTTTACGTCTTTGGAGATACCTAAGATCTCGGAGAAACACACGCAGGTTACGGGGAGAACGTATATACTCTGTACTGACAGCACCCGTAGCCAGGATTGAACCTGGATCTCCGGTGCTGCAAGCGCTGAAAGGCAACACTCTACCGCTGAGCTACCGTGCTAATAAGCCACACAAAGAAATAATTGTTGAAATTGCAGTAGAATCTTTCTTTGTCAGATTTGGCCTCTAATAAACTATTTTGATGTTTTAATTATCCATGACTTTTCACTATAAAAATGAGTTTGTTGTAATTAGCGGAACAGGGTTACCATCTAAATAATAATATCATTAAAAGCACTCATTACAACATTCTCCTTCAGAGATTTGCTTGTTGTAATGAATGTTGTTTCTTACAACATTTGGCTCTCTTCCTGGCAACAATCTCGCTGTTCTAGGGCTTGAGTTCAGCTAGCTTGGCTAAGAATCTTGTGCTGATTGAGATCCCAAGGGGATACACCTTAGGGCACCTCCCTGGAGTTATATAAGTCTGGCCAATGACCAAACACTAATAAATATACTTCGTACTAAATTTTGACTCATATACGAAGTTGCACTAATCATATTGTAATATTATATTCCACAAGGGAATGATGTGGAATGTACCATATAGAAATTGGATATTTGGTCCAAACAGTCCAAGCCATTGTTTTAACTCCACAAGATCAATCTTTTCCTTCCTTATCCAACTCTTATTAGCTAAGCCTTGCATTCCCGATTACTTGGCAATGCACCAATAAGATGTACCTCAACTACTCCCTCTGTTGGTAAGTCTGATGTCATCCATAGAAATTTGTTTCACACCCTCCACAGAATCTGTAAATCTTTTCTTCTAATAAGGTTACCAAAACTACATGCATGGTCCAACCAAATTTCATTATTAGGATGTTCTTTTTTAAATTACGAGTGATTAAGCAAACCAGGCCCATATTCTCTAATAATCAGACAAATTAAATGTAATCTCATTTCGCAAGGGGTTTATAGGGTAGAGAGCTGACATGGAGCTGAGGTGTCCCCTGGCTGAGGTGTCCAGATCCAGGGGCCACAGTCTCAAAATTAGAGGTTGGTCATTAAAGTATTTATTCACCCAGTGGCCACTGAATCTTCAGTATTCTCTACCCAAGAGGGTTGTGGAGTTCAGTCACCAACTGTATTGAACTTCATAATGAATGACAGAACAGGCATGTGGATTAAATGTGATTCTCTTGCTCCTATTTCAAATGTTTTTTTTTGTTGGCTTTCACAGTATTTAGCATGACTTCACTTAGTTTATATTCCAGCCACCCAGATGTTAGGATTGAATTTGAAAATGGCTTTATTCTTTATTAACACATGTTGAAGTTATTCGTAGTTTTTGCTGTGGTGCTGCCAGTTCCCAGTGAATAGCTGTCATGTAGATTCTTCTATTCTAACTAATTGGTGACCTCATTACTTTTCCTATCTATAATTGTGAATAACACAATTATCCACGTAAAAAATAATTGCCACTTATATGCTTATTCTGTAAATTTATTGATACTTTATGAATAGAAATGACCTCTATGATGTATATCATTATGAGAAATTATTTCTATTAATTATTAGACATACAAAAGTGACCTAAATACCTCTACAAACAGTCTGGTGTTTTTCTAAAATTATACATTTTATGGCATCTACTTCACCCTAACCAATTACAACAGAGTATTCACTGACTGTCCATTTCCCTTGTTTCCGTAGAGTATAGTGCTATCATTTTGTTGAATTCATGTTTTTATTTGCCCATTATTGGAGATTTCCATGTAGCCTAAAATTCACATACTCATAGAGTCATAGAATCATTGAGTGATACAGTGTGGAAACAGGCCCTTTGGCCCAACTTGCCCACAGCGACCAACAAGTCCCAGCAAGACTAGAAACACCTGCATGCATTTGGTCCAATTCACTCCAAAATTAAACATCAGGACAGTCCCAGCCTCAACTACCTCTTACACACTTCAACATACTCTTTTTAATATAATTTGAAGAAATGTCCAGATAATGTTTTTCAGGGGATTGTGTCAAAAGTCAAGTCGTTAAATGTCATATGTACCGACAACAGAACAATGAAATTCTCATTTTCAGCAGGTTAACAGATCCATAAACACAATACACACATAAATATAATAATAACAAATTTAATAAATTAATAACCATTATACTTGTGTAAAAAAACAAAGTCCAAGGTACAGCTGTGACAACCACTGTGGGATTATTATAATATTCCTTTTCAAGGATCGAGAAGATTCTTTGCAATAAAACCCTTTAGATTGAGTTTGAAAAGTAAAGCATTTGCTTCCATATTTCCTGCATTCAATAAGCACCGAAGAAAGACACAAAATGCTGGAGTAACTCAGCAGGACAGGCAGCATCTCTGGAGAGAAGGAATGGGTGGTGTTTTGGGTCGAGACACTTCTTCAGACTGAGTAAGCACCAGTTGCAATAACAAAGTAGGATTGTTTCCAAAAAACCTGTGGATGCTGGAAATTTGAAATAAAAACAGTAAATGTTTGATTCTATTAACGGGTCAGGCAATTACTATGGAAATAGAGGTTAAGTTAATGTTGTAGGTCAGTGACTCTCAGTCAGAACCGTTTCCAACCAAGGCTTTCCACAGAGGTAGACACAAAATGCTAGTGTAACTTAGCGGGTCAGGTAGTGTAAATAAGCTCTTCTAAGCTTTCCCCCAGTCTAGTTCAGTCAAAAAAGCACTGAGTCAAGCACTGGAACAACTCATCTTTATTTTTGGATTGCACAACAAATTCCCCTAAACAATAACTAAACCACCGCAGATTCGATCCTTGTATCTGCCTGGCCAAGCCCTTCAGCCTTGTGCAAGTAGAAACACTCCAAAAGTCATGCAGTCCCAAGCGCTCTTCCAGAAGATCGACAAAGGACCTCTTGGGGGCTGCGTTTTAGGTATCGAACCTTGAGGGGTCGAACTACATAGGGGTGCTCTCTTGACAATCCAATCAAACATATTAATTACAACAATACATTATTGACAGTTACCCAGACCAATAATCCCCCATACATTGTTTCAGGAGAAGTTTCTGAAAGAAGCTAACAACTTGAATAATGCAACATCTACCCTGGAATTCAAACAAACCTGCCAGGAGCTCCACACTTTGGCCAATCAACAAACAGCGGTGTAACTGTCTAGCAACAATATTTACAATATGTACAATTAGTTTGCAGTAAACCAATCACATCAATGCATTAAAGTTTTTGCAGAGTTTTTATACATTTTATCAATTAAGGGGAAATGAGGAGAACACCTGGATCCTTCAACCTTACATATCATTCTGATGTACAGACTGGTCAGCGCCATCCATAGCCTGTAAATTTCCACTGACAAAGGTTAAGCAATTCTGACAAATGCAGGGATCCTCCATTTTATGGTGTCTTTAATTTGGTCAATATTAACAGTAGCATCTCTGGAGAAAAGGAATAGTTGATGTTTCATGTCGAAAACCTTTTTCAGACTGAGAGTCAGGGGGAGGGAAACTAGAGGTATGAAAAGGTTCAGAATAAATCAGAGCCGGCACCGATGACCAAGGAGAGATGGAGCCCACAATGGTCCATTGGTGGCTGAGGTGATAATGAAGGGATATATAGATGCAAACAGTGGAACTGCCAGGATGACTAGGGTGAGGGAAGGGAAACTATCTGGCCTGCTAAGTGCTTCCAGCATATTAAGTTTTCAATATTGGTCTGCTATGTTTAAAATTTGCAGCATAAAATAATTGTCTTATTTTACACTGAACACTTTGATTCCAGATGATCTTAATTTGTCTTTGAAAGAAAATAATTTGATAACATGCTGCCTAAGCTGGCTGTTGAAACATTGAACTATTCAGCATGTTAGTGATTGATTTGAGTCTCAGACTGTTGCCTTGAACTTCAATGTGTCCTTCTGGTGAGAGGGTGTGGAAATAGGAGTCTACATTTGGTCAGATAACTCTTTTATGAAAGCATGTTGATTGACGATGTGTGCACTATTTTGCAAGCCACAATACTGCTATTGTTTGAACTTTAAATTTCAGTGGTTTTTTTTAATTCACTTACAAGATGTGGGCATCACTGATAAAGTGAACATTGAATGCTCACCTCTTATTGACCTGGCAAGAATGATATTAAGCTGCCATCTCCAGCTATTCCAGTGAAGGCATTCCAATAGTGCTGCTGGTAATGAATTCTGCTTTTAAGATTCCAACATGATGAAGGAACAAATAGACCATTGAACATGGAATATTTTAGTACAGTTTATTAAAGTTTAGCGATACAGCATGGATATAGGCCCCTCGTTCCACCGAGTACACACGACCATTGCTCACCCATTGACACGAGTTCTATGTGTAGGAAAGAACTGCAGATGCTGGTTTAAATTGAAGGTAACTTAGAGGGACAGGCAACATCTCTGGAGAGAAGGAATGGGTGACGTTTCGCGTTGAGATCAGTCTGAAGACGAAACATCACACCCATTCCTTCTCTCCAGAGGTGCTGCCTGTCCCGCTGAGTCGACACGAGTTCTAGGTTAGCCCACTATCGTATTCACTTACTGCAAACTTGGGGTAATTTGCAGATGTCGATTAACCTACAAACCCACACATCTTCAGGGTGTGGGAAGAAAGCGGAGCACCCGGAGGAAACTCACGTGGTCTCAGGGAGAACATGCAAACTCCACACAGACAGCACTCGATGTCAGGATCGAAACTGGGTCTCTGGCAATGTCTGGCAGCAGCTCTACCCAGAGAGTTTCTACACAAGAATAGGCTCTGCTTTCAGTAATATATTGGTAAAATATGATGTCTATAGAAACTTAATGTGATAATAGTGTTATATCATAGACAAAAAGGATTAATTTACAGAGATAAAACATTCTTAAATTGGAGAAGATGGAGGTCAAAATGTGACAAGAACATTTTTGCCAGAAATCCACTTTCTATCCATTATCTATAAATATTCTAAAAAATAGTTGGATAGTTTTGTTTCAAACATTGTGCACCACCAATTCTCCTCCCTCTCTGATGGAATTCTTTAATTCTCACATCTCTCATGAAGGAAGTTACTTCAGATATATTGCACAATTTTCAGCCAGTACACAAGGAGAAAATATATGAAAGTTATTGAGTCATAGTCATACAGCAAGGAAACCGGCTGTTGACTCACTAAGTCTGCACAGACTATCAAGTACTTGCTCATACAGCAAAGAGTAGGAGTAAACAGGTCCTTTTCACAATGACAGGCAGTGGCTAGTGGGGTACCGCAAGGCTCAGTTCTGGGACCCCAGCTATTTACGATATATATTAATGATTTGGACGAGGGAATTGAATGCAACATCTCCAAGTTTGCGGATGACACGAAGCTGGGGGGCAGTGTTAGCTGCGAGGAGGATGCTAGGAGGCTGCAAGGTGAATTGGATAGGCTGGGTGAGTGGGCAAATGCATGGCAGATGCAGTATAATGTGGATAAATGTGAGGTTATCCACTTTGGTGGCAAAAACAGGAAAGTAGATTATTATCTGAATGGTGGCCGATTAGGAAAGGGGGAGGTGCAACGAGACCTGGGTGTCATGGTACACCAGTCATTAAAAGTAGGCATGCAGGTGCAGCAGGCAGTGAAGAAGGCGAATGGTATGTTAGCATTCATAGCAAAAGGATTTTGAGTATAGGAGCAGGGAGGTTCTACTGCAGTTGTACAGGGTCTTGGTGAGACCACACCTGGAGTATTGCGTACAGTTTTGGTCTCCTAATCTGAGGAAGACATTCTTGCCATAGAGGGAGTACAGAGAAGGTTCACCAGACTGATTCCTGGGATGTCAGGACTTTCATATGAAGAAAGACTGGATAGACTCGGATTGAACTCGCTAGAATTTAGAAGATTGAGGGGGGATCTTATAGAAACTTACAAAACTCTTAAGGGGTTGGACAGGCTAGATGCAGGAAGATTGTTCCCGATGTTGGGGAAGTCCAGAACAAGGGGTCACAGTTTAAGGATAAGGGGGCACAGAGAATGGTGAATCTCTGGAATCCTCTCCCGCAGAAGGTAGTTGAGGCCAGTTCATTGGCTATATTTAAGAGGGAGTTAGATGTGGCCCTTGTGGCTAAAAGGATCAGGGGGTATGGAGAGAAGGCAGGTACAGGATACTGAGTTGGATGATCAGCCATGATCATATTGAATGGCGGTGCAGGCTCGAAGGGCTGAATGGCCTACTCCTGCACCTAATTTCTATGTTTCTATATCTATACTACAGTTTTATGAAGGGTCTCAACCCGGAACATCACCTATCCATGTTCCCCATGGAGATGCTGCTTGACCTGTTGAGTTATTATAGCAGTTTGTGTCCTTTTGCGTATTAACCAACATCTGCATTTCTTTGTTTCTACCCGTTCATACTAATCCTGCTTTATCTCCATTCTAGTCAACTTTCCCCAGCTTCTGATACTCATCTGCACACAAAAGGGCAAATTACAGTGACTAATTAATCCACCAACCTGCACGTCTGTGAGATGCAGGAGGAAATTGGAGTACCCTGGAGAATTCCACACGGCCATAGGGATGACATACCAACTCCACACTAACTGGAGATCAGGATTGAACCCATGTGACTGAAACTGTGAAGCAGCAGCTCTACTGGCAGCAGCACAGTGAAAAGTTGAAGGAGAGTTAATTTTCAAAAGAACTTCCAAACTAACAAGGACCTAATGTTATCCAGAAACTTGATCTTTGAGATTAATGAAGCTTTTCATCGCCAGAGCACTTACAGCATCATATTAAAATTCCACCTCCACGATCACACTTCATTCACTGTGAATTTAACATCACAGGTATTGGCCCAGAATCTTGACCTGCTAAGAATGCATCCCACGCCAGTCCTTTAACAAAGTGCATGAGGGAGTATTTGATCCAGAGTCAACTGAAAAATACAATGTCCATCACTGCCTCCTGTCTACTGATTACTGAAACAAACTGAAACTTTCTTTACTCAGAGAGTGGTAGCTGTGTGGAATGAGCTTCCAGTGAAGGTGGTGGAGGCAGGTTCGTTTTTATCATTTAAAAATAAATTGGATAGTTATATGGATGGGAAGGGAATGGAGGGTTATGGTCTGAGCGCAGGTATATGGGACGGGGAGATTATGTGTTCGGCACGGACTAGAAGGGTCGAGATGGCCTGTTTCCGTGCTGTAATTGTTATATGGTTATATGGTTATATGGTTATGTCAAAGCAATCCTTCCTCTGGCACCTTCTATCAACCATGTGGGGGAATCCTTTACACAGAGGCAGAACAATTCCAGATCATACATATCCTCATCTTAGCAAAACTTTGATGGCCATCTGCAGAGAAGAATGGGAGAAATTATCCAAATACAGGTGTGCCAAGCTTGTAGTGTCATACCCAAAAAGACGAGGCTGTAATCGCTGCCAAAGGTGCCTCAACAAAGTACTGAGCAAAGGATCTGAATGCTTGTGTAAGTGTGATATTTCAGTTTCTTTTTAATTACTTTGCAAAAATTTCAAAACACCTGTTTTCACTTTTTTATTATGGGGTGTTGTGTGTAGATTGATGATAAAAAAAGTCGTGGAAAGGGTGAAGTGGTCTGAATACTTTCTGAATGCACTGTAGATCTTAGGGCTAATGGAATCAAGGGATATGGGGAGAATTAGGAACAGGGCACTGATTTTGGATGATCAGCCATGATTGTATTGAATGGCGGTGCTGGCTCGAACGGTCAAATATTGCTGTATGATCCAAGGGGCAAAATTTAAAGGAGATGTGCGGGGCAAATATTTTACATAGAGAGTGGTGGATGCCTGGAATGCGCTGCCAGGGGTGGTGGTGGAGACAGATACGATAGCGGCATTTAAGTGGCTTTTGTTTAGGCACATGTACATACAAGGATACGGATCATGTGCTAGCAATGAAGATTAGTTTAACTTGGCATTATGTTCAGCACGGATGTCGTGGATCAAAGAGCCTGCTTCTGTGCTATACTATTTGATGTTCTAATTACTGATGGTGTAGCAGTTAGTGAAGGAGAAAGAAGTTCAGAGAATGAAGCAGAAGGGTTGCAGACACTCGCTTATGGTACAGGACGTTCATTGGCTGATACCAGTGAAATTCATACTGTAGTCCAAATTTTCCTTAAAGCCAAGAGGGGGCAGACCTTAAATCTACAGTCATGTCAACTTGACGGAATACACTAAATCTGTGACTGGATATATATTCAAATGCATGGAAGATGTGACCGTCATCAAAAACTTCACCACGAGGACCAACAACAAACCCTGGTTCACAAGGACGGTACGTGAGCTCTTGAGAGCACGGAATGCTGCTTTCAAGTCCGGGGACAAAGACGCCCTTAGTACTGCTAGGGCCAACTTGAACCGGTGTGTGAGAACAGCCAAGCGTGTCTATGGACAGAAAATTCAAGCACACTTCACGGACACTAAGGACCCCAAGTGCCTGTGGCAAGGCATCCAGTCTGTCACCGGCTACAGGCCAACACCCGCACCGTGCGAGGACAACACAGACTTCCTCAACAGACTTAACACCTTTTTCAACCGGTTTGAGGAGGACAACACCACCACACCAACAAAAGCCCCTCCCTGCCCAAACCATGAAGCACTTCACCTGGACCCAGCTGATGTGCGGAGGACCCTACTCAAGGTGAACCCCAGAAAAGCTGCAGGTCCTGACAACATACCGGGGCGTGTGCTCAGAGACTGTGCTGACCAACCCACAGAGGTTCTTACGGACATCTACAACACCTCTCTGAGCCAAGCCATCATACCAGCATGCTTCAAAGCCACCACCATCATACCGCTACCCAAGAAATCCCCAGCCTCAACACTGAACGATTACCGGCCCATAGCACTCACGTCCATCATGATGAAGTGCTTTGAAAGGTTGGTCAAGGCCCACATAACATCCAGTCTCCCCTCTACACTTGACCCATTCCAGTTTGCGTACCGTCCCAACCGTTCCACTGATGATGCCATAGCAACAGCACTCCACCTAAGCCTGGCTCATCTGGAAAACAATAACAGTTACGTGCGGATGCTGTTCATCGACTTCAGCTCCGCCTTCAACACAGTCATCCCCCAACACCTGGTGAATAAACTCGGCGGAATAGGCATCAGCACCCCACTATGCAACTGGTTACTGGACTTCCTCACTGACAGACCACAGACAGTAAGAGTTGGCAAAAACTCATCAGAGACCACCATCATGAACACCGGGGTCCCACAGGGATGTGTGCTGAGCCCTCTGTTGTTCACGCTGATGACACATGACTGTTGTGCCAAACACAATTCGAACCACATCATCAAGTTCGCTGATGACACAACAGTGGTGGGTCTCATCAGCCACGATGACGACTCAGCCTACAGAGAGGAGGTACAACAACTCATCAACTGGTGTGACATCAATAACCTTCAACTCAATGTCAATAAAACAAAAGAAATAACTGTGGACTTTAGGAAGAAACAGACAGCACACACCCCACTCACCATCAATGGCAGTGCAGTGGAGTCTGTGAAAAGCACCAAGTTCCTGGGAGTGCACATCACAGATGATCAGACATGGTCCACCAACACCATCTCCCTAGTCAAGAAAGCACAGCAACGCCTCCACTTCCTTCGACGGATGAGGAGAGCCGACCTCCCCCCTTCTGCCCTCACCACTTTTTACAGGGGTGCCATTGAGAGCATTCTTACCAGCAGTCTCTCAGTCTGGTATGGCAGTTGCTCTGCTGCTGACCAGAAGGCCCTACAGAGAGTGGTGAGGACAGCGGAGAAGATCACCAGATCACCCCAACCAGCAATCCAGGACTTATACCCATCTCGCTGTCGCAAGAGAGCAACCAATATCATCAAAGACACCACCCACCCAGCACACAAACTGTTCACCCTCCTACCATCCGGCAAGCGCTACTGCAGCATGCGGAGCAAAACCACCAGATTCAAAAACAGCTTTTACTCTCAGGCCATCAGGCTACTCAACACACTTAAGAAAATTCCATGAACATTACACAAACAAAGACCAACTGACTGTCAAAATAACTTTAACTCACTGTCTGCAGTATGCTATTTGCACTTTTCTATATTGCACCTTTTTTATTGCACCTTAATAACATACCTTAAACTTTTACTACACACTGACACACTGTAAATATTTTATATAATGTATATGTCCATTGTCTATCTTTATTGGTATATAGTCTGTCTGTGTTATAAATATTATTTGCACATTTGGAGTATGGGGAAACGCAATTTCAATCCTCTGTGTAACTGCTTGTTGCATTATTTGAATTGACAATAAAGTTTACTTTGACTTTGACTACAGGACCATCAAAATTCTTTAAAAGGAGAAGATTTTTTTTTAAGACTGGAGGTGCTAGTACCACTCAGCAGGCCTAGCAGGATCTGTGGAAAGAAAGAAAACTTCAACGTTTCAGGTTCCGACCATCAACAGTGTTTTGATGAAGTGTCATTGATCCGAGACATCAATTCCTTTACTTTCTTCACAAATTAGCTTGACCTGTAACAGTATTTCCTGCTTCTTTTTAGAAGAAGCTACTCTGTTAAACATAAAAAGTCACAAGTTACTGAGGTAACTCAGTGTTATCAGGCAGCTTCTCTGGAGAAATGGGTAGGCGACATTTGGGGTCGGGAACCTTCTTTGGACTCTTACACATAAAACCCTACAAAATAGATGTCTGCTTCCCCTTGAGCCTCTCTCTCTCACAATGTAAATGAGTAACTGGTTTTCTCGATACAAATATACATTTTTGATTATGTTTAGAATTACATGAGAGACCAAAAAAGAAATCTTGTTAATTTTATCCTGATTTTATCAGCATTTTAAAAAAGGATTTTTAAAACATTTTTTAAATAATTTTTAAAATCATCAAGAACATTTGGCTCAAAAAACCCATAAGATTACCAAATTTAAAATGACTCATTTCCTAATTCGAGCCGCACCTATATGAAATTAATTTAATCCTGCTGAGAGGATTATGAGCTGCTGTGTTTTTAATGTCCAAGGAGGAGAATCATTGGCACAGGCTTGCTGCCTTGACCTACAACGGTTTTGTATTAATCTTAAAAAATAAAGGTCTTTGAATTGTTCAATTATTGAACAAGACCTTATTAATATTTAAATCTGTTTACCATCCTAAATTAGATTTTTTTACCTTGCTTTGCTAACTGCAGGAGCTTTTCTGAATAATATTTTAAGGAATTCTGAACATATTTGTTCTATTCAAAACAAAATTGTTCAAGAAATGTTTTATTGTCACATTAATTTTATTTTGTGAACACAACACGGAGAATATCACAATATGTTACATGGTAAATATATTACTTGTTTACAAATGAAGTTATTTAGGACCCAAATAATTTTAGAGTAAATATTTAATGTACTTAACTTGTATAGTTTACATACACAAATGTGAAGCATTTCCATGAATAAGGGCGGCTATGGTGGCGCACCAGTAGAGTTTCTGCCTTACAGCGCTTGCAACGGCGGATATCCGGGTTCGATCCCGACTACGGGTGCTGTCTGTACTGAGTTTGTATGTTCTCCCCGTGATCTGTGTGGGTTTTCTCAGAGATCTTTGGTTTCCTCCCACACTGCAAAGACGTACAAGTATGCAGGTTAATTGGCTTGGTCTATGTGTAAATTGTCCCAGGTATGTGTAGGATAGTGCTAATGTGCGGGGATTGCTGGTCGGTGCGGACTGGGTGGGCCGAAGGGCGCCGCTAAATTTTCAACATGTTGGAATATTTTCGGCGACAGTGGGTTTGACGTCAATTAACTTCTCCTGACATAGATGCTGTCGTAGGTTGTCGCCAGGATGATGTAGGTTGTCGCCGGCTTTTCGGCGACCTGCTACGACTATGACAGTCGCCGGCAGTTGCCTAAAAAAATCTGCAAGTGGGACAGGCCCATAAGACTGATTATGGACGAAAGTGGAGTTGCACTGGAGGATGAAGAAAATATGAAGGATACTAAATGAATGTTCTCCATTAGTGTTTACCAAAGAAAGAGAAAGAGTTAAACAAAGAGAAAATAATAAAGTGATTAGGAGGACTTAAAATAGGAATTACTTTATCTAGATGGAATGAATCCTACGAGGCTGCAGGAATTGCTGTACAAATTACAAAATTGGTGCCCATAATCTTCTAAATCTCTTTGAATACAATAATGGCACTAAAGGATTGGGGAATTGTAAATTCATAAATTGACAGCATTATGTACATGTTGCTTGGTGTTGCTAGGTATTGGTATTGGTTTAAAATTGTCACATGTACCAAGATACAATGAAAAGCTTTGTTTTGTGTGCTACCCAGGTAAATCATTACATACACAAAGACAATAGTTAGTGCAAAATGAGAAAAGAAACAAAGTACAGAATATAGTTTTACAGCTACAAGAAATTGCAAATAAAAAAAATTCAACGGCCACAGGGAGGTAGGTTGGCAGATCAGGAATATATCCTTAGTCCGTATAAGAGTCTAATAACAGGAGGGAAGAATCGGTTCTTGAATATGGTACATGCCTTCAAGCTTTTGTATCTTCCACCCAATTAGGAAGAGAAGAAGGAATGACTGGGGTGTGAGTGATCCTTGGTTATGTGGCTACTTAAAGATTCATTAAATCCTTAATGAGGATTTGATTAATGAATTTTCACATTCACAGTCTTCCAGGGATATCATCAATGTTTTCTACATTCCTCACAATCTACTGCGGCTGTCAACAGGAGAAAGGAGAGGAGGAGGAGGAGGAGGAGGAGGAGGAAACAGCAGATGGAAAGAGACTGTGTAAAAGTTTGGTTAACTTCAAAGTGTGTAAAATGTTGCTACGGCCACATAGGGAGTACTGTCTGCAGTTCTAGTCGCTACACTATAGGAAGGATGTGAAGGCTTTAGAGAAGGTGCAGGAGAGATTTACCAGGAGGTTGTCTGAATTGGAGGGTATTTGCTATAAGGAGAGATTCGGCAAACTTGGATTGTTTTCTCTGTAGTGCCGAGGTTGAAGGGTGACATATAAAAGAATATCAAATTTTGAGGGGATGGAAATCTCAAATGCTTCAGGGCATGAGTTTAAGGTGAGAAGAGGAATCCTATGAATTTAAGCTAACATTATTTATTTTCAGACATTTGGAGGTCAATAATGCGATGTTGAATCTTAGTCCATAAATCTCCCAAACCTCTTTGCAAAAAATACAGAAAGACTCACAGAAATATAGGGGTCAGGTTTGATTCTAAACTGCATTCTTATTTGATAGCCAGCAATCTTTCAAAACAACCTGGTCTCATAAAATTCTAAGGTATGCCCATTGAAGGGACCTGACACATATTGTAATGAAGTAACCTCAATGATAATTTTCTCCTATATTAAATTCATTCCTTCAGGCTTTCAAAAATATTGGTATTAGAGCAACTTGGGAACCTGTGTGATAAATTCAGCAAATAGTGATTGGATTGTAATAATCAATACATTGTGCAGGTGGCATCACCTGGTCACTGTTTCATTACTTTTTAAACTTTCTGCAGGCACAGTTGTCCATTGTTTAGCAGATCTCTAACTAATTTTCCCAGATTTCTTTTCCAAGCAACATCAGAAATAATACATCATGGTGGAGAGAAAGTGTAGGCTAGATCAAGTAACTAAGGTGACTAAAGTAGCTTTCAACTACACACCATCTCATATTACCTTAACCGGGAATATATGTAAAATTAAATTTCTGCTGGGCCGAGCAGATTCATACATCAATGCATAATATGAGACAAAGGCAACTTCACAAATGAAAAAAGGTCTCTGTGACCTACAAAGGTTTCTCAAATCCAAACGTGTATAAGCAGTCTCTTATTACGGGAGCAAACAGCTTCTTTTCAATTAATTATATTTCACAAGCTAGGAGGCAAGTTAGCATTTGAGTGCAAAGTCCTCTTAGATTTCCAATTTCTTCATATCGCCCAAGTATTTTATGAAAATAAAACAAGAACACAGCAAAGTAGGAGCAGGAGTAGACCAACAGGCCCCTCAAGACTGCTTCATCATTCAATTAAATCACTGTTAATCTATGCTGGCTTCAACACCTCATCTGTGACAGTTCCCCATAACCTTCAATTCCTCAATCTTTCAAATATATACCTAGAGTCATAGAATGATACTGTGTAGAAACAGGCCCATCAGCCTAACTTGCCCACACCGGCCAACATGTCACAGCTACACTAGTCCCACCTACCCATGCTTGGTCCATATCCCTCCAAACCTGTCCTATTTATGTACCTGTCTAATTGTTTCTTAAATGTTGGGTAGTCCCTGCCTCAAATACCTCCTTTGGCAGCTTGTTCCATACACCAACCACCCTTTGTGTGAAAAAGTTACCCCTCAGATTCCTATTAAATCTTTTCCCCTTCACCTTAAACTTGTATCCTCTGGTCCTCAATTCACCTACTCTGTGCATCTACCCAATCTATTCCTGTCATGATTTTATATGCCTCAATAAGATCACCCCTCATCCTCCTGTGCTCCAAGGAATAGAGTCCCAGCCTACTCAACCTATCCCTATAGCTCAGACCATTTAGCCCTGGCAACATCCTTGTAAATGTAAAATGTTCTAGCTTCCACCACTCTCTGTGCCAAATAACTCCAGAGATTCACAACCCTCTGAGAGATTAAATTATTAAATTTCTACGCACCTGAGTTTTAAAATATCAGCCCTTATTTTGTAACCATGTCCCTTTGATTGTGACTCTCCTATTAGTGAACATTTTAACACGTATCCTGTGGAGACCCCTTAGGATCTTATATGATTTAATATGGTTCCTCCTTATTCTTCCCAAATCTGTGGAATACTGACACAAATTGGCCAGTCTCTCTTGATAGGACAATCTTCTTATTCCAGGAATTAACCTCATAAATGTCATTTGGGCTGCCTCCAATACTACTATATCCTTTTTATGTTAAGGGGATAAAATTGTATACAGTATTCCAGGTGAGGCCTCACCAACACCCTGTAGAAATGTAACAAGTCCTTCCTTATTAAATGAAGGCAAACGTTCTATTTTCCTTCTCAACTACTTGTTGAATCTGCCTAACTTTTTTGTGATTTATGCTCCAGAACACTGAACTCCCTCTGAACTTCACTCATTTGCAGACTATTTCCATTTAGATAATAATCAGTCTTTCCATTCTTTTTACCAAAGTGCATGACCTCATACTTCCCCAAATTGAGCCCCATTTGGCAATATTTTAATCAATCCAGTTGTATGTCATTGCAGTATCATAATGTCCTCATCACAACATGCCCTTTCATTTATTTTTATATCATCAGCAAACTTGGAATCCTTAAGGGCCTGTCCCACTTTCCCGAGCTGCTCACGAATTCTCACGAGTTTTCCCCTTGATTCAAACTCGGAGAATGTTCGTAACGGGTCCGTAAGATGCCGTAGAAGTCCGTAGATATATAGTAGCGGCTCGTTATGTCAGCCATAGGTACTCAGGGCATCAGGTAAGTTGGGACGTTTTTTCCAACATGACAAAAAATGTCCACGAGTGAAAGACAGTCAGGAGCAGAAATATTGCAACATTTAATGCCCCGAGTAGCTACGGCTGACATAACGAGCCGCTACGATATATCTACGGACTCCTACAGCCTCCTATAGACCCGTTACGAACATTCTCCGAGTTTGAATCAAGGGGAAAACTCGGGAGAATTCGTGAGCTGCTCGGGAAAGTGGGACAGGCCCTTTACATTCCTTGCCTTCTCCAGATCTTTATTGCAAATAATAAACAAATGAAACATAGAGACATAGAAAATAGGTGCAGGAGTAGGCCATTCGGCCCTTCGAGCCTGCACCGTCATTCAATATGATCATGGCTGATCATCCAACTCAGTATTCTGTACCTGCCTTCTCTCCATACCCCCTGATCCCTTTAGCCACAAGGGCCACATCTAACTCCCTCTTAAATATAGCCAATGAACTGGACTCAACTACCTTTTGTGGCAGAGAATTCCACAGATTCACCATTCTGGAAGGACAATAACCAATCACTCGGGCAGTTACCTCACTCCAGCAAAACAAGTGTGATGTTTGGTGGACTGTGTGGGGTGGGAGGACCCCGTTGCTTCTCCCGTGCAGCAGGTGGCGCTGCACAGGACAAAGGGAGATGTCTTGTATATAGTTTATCCTGTCCAAAGATCGTAGAGGGACAAGATAGACCACTCCTCGAAAAACGCGTAGTATGACGTGTGTGACCGTCGACGCCATATTGTTAAGCATTTATTGGGCTGTAATGGCGTCCTCAGCTAAATCTACATCTCACTGCTCCGCTATCAACTGTTCTAATCGTAAATCTAAACGACCCGACCTGTCATTCTTTAGGTTCCCCAATAAAAAAGAAAGGTGAGAAAATATTTTTATTATTTTCAGTCGATATTCTGTCGTGAAAATGTTATTTTCTGTTCTCCCATCAACAGCCATTGGGAAATGGGTTTGTCGGTACATTAGAAAGTTATTAGACTTATGTTTAATAGATCTTTACTTACCATAATAATAAAGACAGTTTTAACACTTCTGTACATTTTAGGTTTTGTTCTTGTAAGGGATTTATTTCCAAAATATGGCCCGCGGACACATTAGGCCCAGTGGCCACGGGATTTTTCGAGCTCAGATTCGTGTCCGAGAATGCGGCGGCTGTTACCTATTATATCCCTCGAATTGTCGAGACATCACAAGCAAAGATCACAAGCCCGCCGTGATCACAAGCCCGCCCATTCAAATATTATACAACTCTGCTCTATCATCTTTGGGTGCAATGGTGGGCCGGGGGGTTAGGCGGCGGCGGCCGCAATCAAAGATACGAGAGCAGCTCTGCTCTATAATCTTTGGTCGGAATGGGACGGCTGCGCGTTATAATGTGCTATCGTTCCACTCCCTCTCCCCCTTCTCCCTCTCCCCCCCCTCTTCTCCCTCTCCCCATCTCCCTCTCCCCCTTCTCCCTCTCTTCTGTCTCCCCTCTTTCGATCTCTCTCTCTCCCTCTTTTCTCTCGATCTCTCTCTCTCCCTCTCTTCTCTCGATCTCCCTCCCTTCCCTCTCTCCCTCCCTTACCTCTTCGTGAGAGTTGGCAGCTCTGCTATGCCTTGGGTCCAAAAGAGGATAGAAAGAAAATACTTAATGGTCTTTGTAAGAAGATTTTAATAAGCTCTTCTACATTTAAGGTAAATTGACATATTAGAGGCAAAATACATCTTCAACATACAGATCTCCACACAACTGAAAACAATTGCATTTAAGTGATATATCATCCATTGTTCAGGCATGTAGTTATGATCATCTTTCTTCTTATTAGTTAATCCTAAATGATATCTCCTGTAATTTCAGATGTCAACAGTGGGTCCAGAATACTCATCGACAAGATCTCCTGCACCGAACTGCAGAGTATTTGTCAAAAAACTGCCGTCTTATGTACATTGTGTGAAATTGTGATTTATTAACTGCACAAAACTAATGCAAATGGCGATACATGCCTGCATTTGGCCCATACCCCTCTAAACCTGTCCTAACCATCAAATAACCTAACAGAACTGTCATGAGGAAAGATTTAAAAGACTAGGCTTGTATTCACTGGAGTTTAGAAGGATGAGGGGAGATCTTATCATATTGTTTACAGTGTACTATGTTTACAGATTCTGTTGTGCTGCTGAAAGTAAGAATTTAATTGTTCTATCTGGGACAAGCTAGATGCAGGAAAATTGTTCTACATGACAATAAAACACTCTTGTTAGATGCAAGGGGATCTTATAGAAACAGCTAAATGAATAAAAGGACTGAACAAGCTAGATACAGGAAAAATGTTCCCAATGTTGGGCGAGTCCAGAACCAGGGGCCACAGTCTTAGAACAAAGGGGAGGCCATTTAAGACTGAGGTGAGAAAAAACTTTTTCACCCAGAGAGTTGTGAATTTGTGGAATTCCCTGCCACAGAGGGCAGTGGAGGCCAAATCACTGGGTGGATTTAAGAGAGAGTTAGATAGATCTCTAGGGGCTAGTGGAATCAAGGGATATGGGGAGAAGGCAGGCATGGGTTATCGATTGGGGCTGATCAGCCATGATCACAATGAATGGCGGTGTTGGGTCGAAGAGCCAAATGGCCTCCTCCTGCACCTATTTTCTATATTTCTAAAACACTCATCCAGCAATCCTCGAGCCCACCAGCTCATCCCGTAGTCAATTCATCAGCTTTTCCATAAGAACTTCCATCAGTTCTTGCAAAAGAATGACAATCAGCCAATCTCGATTACCCTCAGCCCATCAAGCAGTCCCTTAATTCGCACAGAAGTCTGAACTATTGAATGCTCACTGCATCTCTTTCCATGTCAGCAAGTTAATATCCAGCTGCATATGAACCATGTGAAAAATGAATAAATAGATGCATGTGGTGCAGTGATTTGTGCAGCACTATAGGCCTGGAGACCAAGAGGAGTTCACCATTGAACGGAGTTTGAACGGGGGGCTTGAGGCCCCCGACCGAGGAAGAACAAAAGGAAGGGACTTGAACTTTATTTCGCCTTCCATCACAGTGAGGAATGTGTAGGAGTCACTTTGGTGAATGTCCGTATTAAAATGTGTTTTTGAGTGCTGTTGCTTTTAATTGTATGACTGACCTGGCCAATGAAATTCCTCGTATATTGCAAAACATACTTGGAAAATAAAATCAGATTATGATTCTGAAAAGCCTTTCCCTTCCATACTCTTTCCTCTCTTTGATCTTTTTGCAGCTGACTGCCTTTCTGTACTTGTTGCAAGAGATTGTCGTGGCATCCAGCATCCTCGGAGAATGTAGAATTAAAGGCAGTTTTAAAGATGGTTATTTGCCTCAAAATTGGGTTATTGTATCTCCAGAACCTCCCCAGAGGCTCTGGGAGACACAAGGTTCAAGAGGGAACACAAAAAGCCTAATTAGGAAGAATATTAAGAGTAAGATTTTCAATTAAAATACTGTAATTGATGGAAACTTGCCTTTAAATTGGTTCCTGGATGAAACCCTGATGGCTCTCACATTGTCTCTTTAAATTTACTCTCCTTTTCACACTTGCATTAAAACACACAGCCACCACCATTCACAGTGATACTGCCCGGCAGTCTCATAATTACAGTCTACACAGCTACCTTGACAGCCACACAAAATGATGTAAATAAAAATTGTTTTCCTGTTTAAGAAGTTCAATTGAGAATTATTTGAAATTGTGGGGGTTGATACAAAATACTGTTGACCCACAAATGTGTTGATATGAGACATTCACATTTAAAAAATCCATGTCGCAAAAAAAGCAAGAAGGTGCCCATGTTATTTGACCAACTTGCCAGATTAATTTAAATATACACAATACACAATACAATTTATTTGTCACTTGAACCTCATAGAGGTTGTTGGAGCCCCCGGCGTGCGCTAGAAAAGTGCCGCAGCCATTTAAGCCACGCCGGGCGATGATGTAAGGCCCCGCTCCAGGTCATCCTCGACCCCCGCTACTCGGGCAGAATAATTTGCCATTGCGGAAGCCCCGAAAAGCGGTCTCCCAGCAGGGACCCGCAGGCTCCGATATTACTGTCTGCCAGGCCTGCGGTTGGAGCCTCCGAATCTCCGGGGCTCGGGTCACAGCAGCGCATGGGTACATATGTAGGTATGTATGCATTAGTTTTGCTCCTAATTCCCTTTTCAAAATTATTAATATATATGGTAAACAGTTGCAGCCCCAACACCAAGCCTTGTGGCAAAAAAATCCAGAAGATTAGTCAAACATGATTTTCCTTTCATAAATCCATGTTGACTTGGACAGATCCTTTTACTGCTATCCAAATGCCCCATTATTGCATCTTTAATAATTGACTCCAGCATCTTTCACACCACCAAAGTCGGGCTAACTGGTCTGTAATTTTCCGTTTTCTCTCACGCTCCTTTCTTGAAAAGTGGGATAGCATTAGCTATCCTCCAATCCACAGGAGCTGATCGTAAATCTATTGATCGTTGGAAAATGATAATATATATAAATATATATGTATGTGTATATATGCATGTATGTGTATATATGCATGTATATGTGTGTATATACGTATGTGTATATATATATATGTTTATATATGTGTATATATGTATGCATATAAATGTATCAATATGTATGCATTTGTGTATGTGTGTGTATATATGTGTGTATAAATATATATATATGCATATATTTATTATTACTATATAATTATATATATAATTGCCTTTATGGTTTATGTATATCATCTTACAAGACAAATAAATTAATAGTGATGATTTAAATCAAAGTTGCTTCTGATACATGAGAATAAACTATTATCTCTAACTTGCCTCTCACACACAGACACACATTCATATAAATATATTAAATATATATACGTTAAATTTAATTTTTTGCAGTGTGTGTTAAAGCAATACAATGCAAGGGAAACTACACAAAGGAGGGGTCTGTTCCCGCTACAAGATACTTGAGGATCTTTGCTTTGGATCAAAGATTATAGCGGAGCTCTATAATCTTTGCTTTGAATCACAGCGGGTGGAATACCGGAAGTCGAGTGTCGCTGTAACAAATGGCGGCCGTGACGTTCCGTTGCGTACTACACGTCAGCCCATTGAATTTCGAAGGAGTGGTCTATCTTGTCCCTCTACGATCTTTGATCCTGTCTGCAGACAGTACGCGCGCGTGCAGCCATTGTGACTAGTCTTGCTGCCAGCATTGGGTAAAGCATTAAAGACTTCTGTTGTAAACTAAAGACTCGCCAGTTTTGTGCAGACCTAGAAAACGAACACGAAAGTGGTGTCAGGAGTGGGATTCTTCGGATTGTGTCCAAAGACCCAGATAAGAGCCTATTTTTTGTTTTAAAAAAACAGAACTCAAACTAATATGTCTCGGCAATTCGATAATTCCGATCCCGAGCGAGAAAGGTGGTCGTCGCATTTAATGCGCGCTGAGTTTTATTTTGAAAGTATGGCAATTATGACTGACCAGAGGAAGAAGGCTCTCTTGTGTTCATCATTGTCTCCAGAAACTTTTGCACTGCTTTAAAATTTACTTACAGAAGAAGTAACTGAAGCCTCATATGCTGAAATCACAGCAGCTTTGCAGCTGCATTTTGAAGAAAGTACAAATTTCCTCGCAGTTCGCTTTGATTTCTACCGGATGGTGCAACATGAAGAGCAATCGAGCACCAAATTTCTTGCTGAACTTCGCACCAGGGCAAAGGCATGTTGTTTTAAAACTCAATGCTGCGAAAAGTGCCAAGACAATGCGTTGCGGGATAGACTGGTCATGGGCTGCAGGCACGCATTCATCCAGCAGGCGATTCTCAAGGAATCGGATGCCTCATTGAAGAATGTGCTGCAGTGTGTGAAGATGGCCGAGCTGCTGAGTAAAGAAATGCACAAAATGATCGGCGAAACAGCGTCGAAGCTCCCTCAGGAGGTGCATACAGTTTGTCAGACTCGTCCGCAACGCCAGAAACCACTTGATCGACCCAGAGCAAATCCAGAGAAGGTGGGACAGTTTCAGAAGAGCCGTTCCCCTGTCAGGGGAGGATCGAAACCCTGCTACTGGTGCAGCTTGACTGCTCATCATCACCGTGAGTGCCCGTATATCAAGTCCGTTTGTTATGCCTGCTGCAAAAGGGAAAGAAAGCGCAAAACACAGTCGACCAAATTGCGGAGACCATTTCTATTGAAGTGCTCAGTGTGTCTACGATCACCGACAAGCCGAGGATTTTGCTGCGGGTCTCGAACGTCGATCTACAGTTCCAGGTGGACGCTGGTGCGGCTGTGTCGCTGGTGGGTCAGGACATCTGGGAGAGGACATCGCTGAAACTGAAACCGGCCAACATCCGCCTTTTCGGATACGGACGACAGCCCATTCTCATGAAAGGCAAACGCCGTTTCCTGTAATGGTATGACGCAGATGTTGCCGCTGATCGTCGTTGGTAAAGAAAGTACATCCCTGTGAGCCATCGACTGGATCCATGCTTTCAAGCTTGACATGAACGCCTTGATCTACAATGGATCAAATATGGCATTATCATCTACCCCGGATTGCAACATGGTCAGCAAGTGCGAGAACAACCTGCACAAGGTTCTTGACCAGTTTCCGGCCATTTTCGCACCTGGTCTCGGACATTGCACGAAGATGAAGGCACGGCTCATACTCAAAGACGATGCCGTCCCTAACTTCTTCAAACCAAGACCAGTTCCGTTCAGTCTGATGGACGCCGTCCACAAGGAACTCTGCCATCTTGAAGAAATGGGAATTATCACCCATGTGGACCATTCAGACTGGGCCACACCCATAGTTGTAGTTCAGAAGCCTTGCGGCAGTGGGCATCTGTGGAGACTACATAGTGACTGTAAACCCTTAATTGCACATTGATCAACGCCCCATACCAAGAGTGGACAAGCTGTTCATCAAGCTTCAATGAGGACAGCACTTCTCAAAATTGGACATGTCCGACGCATATCTCCAAGTGGAACTGGACGACGAGACAAAAAACCTGCTGGTGATCAACACGCACAAGGGACTGTTCAGAATCAACCGATTGTCGTTTGGACCGGCACCGGCGCCGGCCATCTTCCAGAAACTGGTCGACAATCTGGTTGCCGGGATTCCGTACGTAGCCGCCTACCTGGATGACATAATTGTCTGAAGAAGGGTTTCGGCCCGAAACGTTGCCTATCTCCTTCGTTCCATAGATGCTGCTGCACCCGCTGAGTTTCTTCAGCATTTTTGTGTACCTCTGACATAATTGTCACCGGCCAGACAGAGGAAGAACACTTGCAGAACCTAAAACAGGCCTCACGGCACTGAACAACTATGGCATGGACAACTGCGCATTTTTCCGACAACAGGTCACATATCTCGGACACGTGATCTTGGCAAGTGGTCTGAAGCCACGGAAGAAAGAGTGGATGCCATTGTGAAATTGCCAATGCCTGAAAATGTGAAGCAGCTTGAAAGCTTCATGGTCAAGGTTAACTACTATGGCAAGTTCATGCCGGCACTTTCGACCTTGTGCGCACCATTGAACAACCTGCTCTAATTATTGTATGATACGCATATTGTGATGAATAAAAGCCTTATGCACACCTGCGCCAAGGAAGTAAACAAGATGCATGAATTTCAGCTGTTCTTCATGAAGCTTTAACATTCTTTATATACCCAGTATAGCATGCAGTTAGAATAAGAACCCACCCATACATTTTGCAGGAGATTGTTTTTACACGTTTACACTGTTAAATCTACAATACATAGACATCCCTCAAACAAATCCCACGCTCTAAACATCTACATCATCTAATCCTAGGAAGCAGCTAAAAGAGGAGAAATTACAAGGGTTGGACTCACTCTGAGAACAAGTAGCTAGCAGCTGGAGAATGGAGGAAGCTAGACTGAGGGAGAGGGAGAGTGACTGATGGAGGGGGGTAGGCCAAGATAGACAGAGGGGGTACTGTAAGAGGGGAGGAGATTGAGATTTGGGTGGGGGAAAAGTGAGTGAAGGGAATAGAGAAAGTGGCTGTGTACAAGATTATGTTCATGTGTATACAGTATTGTGGCTAGAGTACATCTATATATGATTAGAGTGTATGTCTCGTGTGTATGTGTGTTCAGTATGTGTGTACTAATTGTCCTGCTCTTTAATCATCTTGGACCTCCTTATATTCACCCAAGGAACCCACTGGTTCTGTCATACCCATTGGGCATCTGCCATGCAATGGCCACCCCATGCTAAGAGAATTCTTGCACAATGTTTCATGCACAACAATCTTTCACAATGTAGAAATGGTTGAAAATAAAAGCATCCTCAACACTGGGAGATTGTCAGAGAAAAATAAGATTCAGTAAACCATGGCGCAACAGTATAGTTGCTGCCTCACAGCACTTGCAGCGCCAGAGACCCAGATTCGATCCCGACTGAGGGGGTTCTGTCTGTACAGAATTTGTACGTTCTCCCTGTGACTGCGTGGGTTTTCTCCGAGATCTACGGTTTCTTCCCACACTCTAAAGACGTACAGGTTTTTTAGGTTAATTGGATTGTGTTTGTATACTTGGTATAAGTGTAAATTGTCCCTAGTGTGTGTAGGCTTGTGTTAATGTGCGGGGATCGCTCATTGGTGCAGACTCAGTGGGCTGAAGGACCTGTTTCCATGCTGTATCTCTAAGCTAAACTGAACTAAACACTAGCAACAAATGCACCCCATTAAGCGTAACTTCTGTCATATCTTAGGGGCGAACATTTGACTTACATGTGGCCCGTGCATATGAGCAAATGACTGGGAGATGAGCCGGATGGAATTGCTGGCTGCTGTGGGACTGCGAGCATTTCTGCCAGATTGGATCTCAGTTTGTCGCAATACCTGAAGGGTTGAGTTAAATATCCAGGTTTAACAAGATTGCCCTTGGTTGGCCTCTGTTTTTAATTAAATGTATTGCTGAACAACTGCATTTTCTAACTTGTGAATTGTTTGAATTATAAAATCTCAGGAACGGTAACTTATCGTACACAGGGGGATACGGGTCGGTGTCAGTTTGAAGGAGAACTAGTTCACTATTAACATCTCACTATTTGACTACTAAATTGGTTTCAGAACAAACTAGCTGACTGAGGGACAACTTTTTCACTCAGAGGGAAGTGGGTATATGGAACGAGCTGCCAGAGGAGGTAATTGAGGAAGGTACCATAACTGTATTCAAAAGACGCGGATAGATACATGGATAGGAAAGGTTTAGAGGGATATCAAGTCTAAAGGTCTAGAGATATATCTACTCTAAAGGTTTCGAGTAGATATAAGTGATAGGAGCAGAATTAGGCCATTCAGCCCATCAAGTCTGCTCCGCCATTTAATTATGGCTGATCTATCTCTCGCTCCTAACCCCATTCTCCTCCCTTCTCCCCATAACCCCTAATCAAGTACTAATCAAGAATCTATCTATCTCTGCGTTCAAAAAATATGCATTGACTTGGCCTATTCAGCCTTCTGTGGAAAATAATTCCACAGATACACCACCCTCTGACGAAAGAAATTTCTCCGTATCTCCTTCCTAAAAGAACGTCCTTTAATTCTGAGGCTATGACATCTGGTCATAGACTCTCCCACCAGTGGAAACATCCTCTCCACAGATTTCCATAAGTCCCTTCACTATCCGGTAAATTTCAATGAGATTCCCACTCATCCTTCTAAACTCCAGCGAGTACAGGCCCAGTGTCGTCAAACGCTCATCATATGTGATATGGGCCAAACATGGGCAAATGAGACTAACTTAGATAGGACACCTGGTCAGCATGGACGAGTTGTGCCGAAAGTCATGCTTCCATGATGTATAAGTCTATGACATGGTGCTTTTACTATCGAGGACCAGTATTGAACTATGCCCAAGTTCATACTGTTGAGCGCTAAACCACCCTCAAGAGTACAGACATCATTCAAATTCCTCATATATTGGTTTCCTAGCCTCCTGTTGTACTTTCTGCCGGACTGACACATAAATGAGCATCAAAGCTCCAGAGGTGAAGTACTCAGCAGCAAGGATGTCCATTTCCGCTCTTGATCTTAATAATTACAAAATAATAGTAGGGGCACAACAAGTCATATCCTTTGTTTTCAATATCACTGAGGGGTCTGAAAAGTTATCCCACATGAAACACATTAGAAAAAGAACTGCATCCACAGCTTTTGAAACGCTGACAGAGGCCAGAAACTGAAAAGCTGCTTTAAAAAATCGACATAATTTAATGTATATAAAGAAGAAAGTTAGGGTCGGAGTGCAACAGCAGATGCGCATGTCATGGCCTACACTTTTGGCCTGTCCAATACTTCATCAGTTTTATCACAGTTCACACAAAGCTGCAGTGATGATGTAGAAATTACTAGGGTTAAGATAAGAGAGTTGATATGACAGAAAAGTTTAATTTTGATATGGATTTAATACATTCAATATTATTATAAAACCAAGGCTAATTCACAATATATCTTTTGAACCTATAAAGTGCTTCTCCAATCTCCACAACCTTAATTCTAACTCTTAGCAATTCTAAAGTGCAATGAAAGGAATTATCAAATAAGTCTAATTAATGCAGTCCTAGCAGTGAAGTTCACCTTATCTCAAAAAGCAGCCATATTTTTTATTAAATAAGTAGGTCTGCAAACAGAGTAATGAACAAGCTATCTCAGAAAGTTCCACATGAGGCAACCAAAACTAGTGTTTGAAAACTGCACATGAATAAATATTAAAAAATCTACTCTTAAAATGTTTCTAATTCAAGATTTTTTCTGCTCTGCCCAGGAAGTAATAATGCTTTGCTTAAAAATAGCAATCCAATCTACTCCGGTCTGATAAGGTCAAGGTTTGGGTTCTAATTGACCTAGGATTGACCTTGACTAGTTAAACACAAACATTACACATCCGTCTGCTTTATAGAAATAGAAAGGCAAAGCAAGTTGCTGGATGATAAAGAAGGGCCCTGAGAACAGTATACTTTGTTTATTGAGTGTAATTAAGAACTGCTGCATCTAACATTTTATACTGGTTTTGTGAGGCCAGAAAGTCGTCAGCAGATGGACACAATCAATGAGTTATGAATACCTACAAGCTCATACAATTACACTAAAATAATCCTCAATTGTTTTTCTCTTGGCTGTTTTAGTGAAAGGACTCCTCCTGTTTAATAGCTAAGTCTACCGTTGGATCTTGCAAAAAAAGTATTCATTGCGAGTATTTGAGCTCTCCAGGCTACAATGGAAGTCTTTTAGTCCAGTCTTGTGATTATCAACTATAATAGTAAGATTAAACGAGAACTTACCAGTTTGAAGTTTGATCTGTATTTTATGAGGAGTTACGATGAGGGATTACGTGAAGAAGCCCGCTCAGGGCGCAGGCGCGGCATGCTTCCAAGCAGCGGTGTGGAATCACAGACAGACACGTATTTGAAGTAACATAGTAAAGAATAAAGAGACATCAATTATCAGTTTGATCCATGTAATGAGGGTGGGAGCGGAGGGCACGTAATCCCTCATTGTAACTCCTCATAAAATACAGATCAAACTTCAAACTGGTAAGTTCTCGTTTAATCTTACTATTTTACTTCGGAGTCACGTGAGTGACTTCGTGAAGATTTCAAAGCTCTGTGATTTCAAACCGTGTAACAGTTTTACTCACTCACTACCGAAAGCTCTTGAGGAAGGAAGTGTTATTGTAATCAACCAATGAATCTGTTTTGAAAACAAAACGGTATTTATTAACAACAACAAAACAAAATAGCTTCCCCGGGCTTTAAATTAAATATTTGCAGTTTCTAAAATTTTTGCTGCAAATACATCAGGTTTCCACAACGGCTTGTGATAGAATGTTCGGAATGTGGATTCCCTCGACCATCCTGCTTTATTTAGGATAATGTCAATAGGCACATCCATCCTTGCTGCCGATGATGTGGATGCTGCCCTGGTGGAATGAGATTTATATACATTAATGTCTATCCCAGCAGCTTCCAATACCTGTTTTAACCATCGTGAAATGGTCTGGCTTGTTACCCTGCCATGTGGTTTCTTGTGGCTGACCCATAAGGCTCTTTCACTTCCTCGGATATTATGGGTTGTGTCTATATAAATTTTTATGTGGGTCACCACACACAATCGTGGCTCTGGTGGGTAAGCCCGGAATGCCACTAGCGTGTTTGATGTTTCTGGCCTGCTTTGCTTTATCAGACCTTGTATTGTGAAGGTTATCTGATCTGACGTTGTTTCCATGCTGTCCAGTCGAAGTTTATGCAATGACTGGACCCTCTGAGCAGATACTAGAGCCATCAGCATGAGCGTTTTTAATGTCAATTGCTCTAGACTGAGGGATCTTGCTGGTGGTCTGTCCCGAAGGTATGTGAGCACAATACTGATATCCCAAATTTGAGTATATCTAGGCTTGGGGGGGCTTGATGTTAAATATGCCCCTCATTAGTTTGACCACCAGCGGATGGGACCCCATGGGCTGATGTCCTGCAGGTTTGAGGTAGTTGGAGAGTGCACTACGTGCCGTGTTGATGGCACTGTAGCTCATATCTTCATGATGGTGTAAGTAGGCCAGGAACTCCAGAACATTGGCTACTGTGGCTGTTTCGTAAGCAGTCCCCGTTTCTTGGCAGTACCTCTCCCATTTCCTGATGTTGGTTAGGTACTGCCTCTTTGTAGATGTTCTGAGGGATGCTGACATGGTGGTGATGGTTTGTTGCGATAATCCCAGGTCCAGATAAGGTCGGTTTAGAATCTGCAACCCAGGAGATTCATGTCTTGATGGCATGGGTGGCTGATGCCTGACACTGGGTGAGTCAGTAACCCTGGATGACTGGGGAACACCATTGGTGCTTCCACCACCATGTCATGGAGTATTGGGAACCATGGCTGTGTAGGCCAGTCGGGCACCACCAAAATTCCAGATGCTGAGTCCATCTGGATTTTTCGAAGTACCCGACTGATGAGGCAGAAGGGAGGAAAGGCATAGAAAACAAACTTTCCCCAGTCCAGCGTGAATGCATCTACCGCTGCTGCCTCCGGATCTGGTTCCCACGCGACATAGATAGGTAGTTGGTGATTCAGTCTTGATGCAAATAAATCTATATCTGGCTTCCCATATTGCTTTACAATTTTAGCGAACGTTTTAGGATTTAACATCCATTCGATGTTGTCATTGAATTTGCGTGACCTGGTGTCCGCCACTGTATTTAGCTTACCTGGTAGATAGGTAGCTGAAAGCCAAATATGTCTTTCGACACACCATTGCCAAATCGTATTGACCAATTTGTCGCATGATAAAGATTTTATGCCGCCCATATGGTTAATGTAAGCCACCACCGTAGTATTATCTATTTGTAATCTAACATGCAAGTGATGCATATTGGATACATATGCTTTTAAACCATAAAAGGCGCCCAACATTTCCAAAGAATTAATGCCTAGTGTAGATAGTAATGATGATTCTAAATTAGTCCATCTACCACCTGTGCTGGATATGGAGTTAGTTGCTCCCCACCCTTTAGCACTGGCATCTGTTTGGAGTACTAAAGTAGCATTAGTAATAACAATAGGACTACAACTGTGCCAAATATTTTGTATCCACCACTGTAGCTCTGATATTGCTTCAGGGGGTAAACTCATGATTCGGTCATAATGACCTTTATGTTGTTTTAGTGCCCTTATCTTTGCTCTTTGTAAATTTTGATAGTGCAAAGGTCCAAATTGGATAGCTGGAAATGCTGCTACCATTTTGCCAATTACTGCTGCCACTTGTCGAATAGTTGGTTTTTTGTTTATCTTTAAGTTATTACATGATTGTACTAATGCAATCATCTTTCCCCTTGGCAGGGTAATAGTCATTTGGACTGAGTTAATTGTGAAACCCAGGTAATCCATAATTGTGGATGGTTTTAACTTGGATTTATCTGGATGTAAGACAAAGCCTAGAGTCTCTAGGAGTTGTTTAGTAGCTGATACTGCTGCTACAGCCAATTCCATAGTTTTCCCAACTATGAGGATGTCGTCCAAATATGCCATGACTATATGATTAAGTTTCCTTAACGTTGCCATGGCTGGCTTTAATATTTTGGTGAATAGTCTTGGGGCTGAAGTAAGCCCATTAGGCAGTGCTTTATACTGCCACAGCTCTCCCATCCAGATAAATTTAAGATATCTGCTATAATCCTTATGTATAGGTACCAGATAGTAAGCATCTTTGAGATCAATGCTTGCCATATAGTATCCTTTGGAAATCAGTTGTCTAGCAGTTACAAATGTTTCCATTTTGAAATGTATATACTTAACAAATTCATTCAGGGATGTTAAGTCAATGATGATGCGACATCCACCATCTTTTTTACTTTTAGTAAATATGTTGGAAACAAATTCCAAGGGTTCATGACTAGTTTTTTCTATGACCCCTTTGTTTATAAGCCTCACCAGTTCAGCTTGTCCCTCCTGTTGTTCCTTATTGGAGAGCACAAATTCCCTTTCGGGTCGGTGTTGAACTGGCGGTATTTTTGAGATAAATTCTATTTTGAGATAAATACTATTAAGTATATATTTGTCATCAGTGATCGTTCCCCATGCTTTTTTAAACAAGTGTAACCTTCCACCCGTTAGTAAGGCACCCTTATTCTCGATATGCGGGTAGGAACCAGATCCACCTACCTCCATGGTTATTGTCGGGGTTGTGGTTTTTTCTTCCATAATGTTTTCCCCTGTCGACGTGCTGGCGATGTTGGGGGGAGGCGCATTTTCCAGGGGGTCCGCGGCGGGCCCTGACCTAAAAAAGGTCTCTGGGGATAGTGCGGCCCCAAGCTTTCACCAGCCGCATATTCCGGACGCCGACTGGTAGATACAGTGGTGTGCTGCCGCCTGGGTGTAAGTAACGGCTTTGGTTTGTTTGTCACTGGTGCTGCCCTCATGAGGCTAAAGGTTTTGGATGCCTCCTCCATATCCTTCAGTTGTTTGGTTAGGTCCTTCCCGAATAACAATGAGTCGGTCTCGAGTGATGGTGTTTTGCATAACCCTGCAAACTTTGGGTTGAGGGCAGGTCGGATGTTCTCTCTGCGCAGATTATTTAACTCATATTGAGTTGTGCACATGAGTGCGAGCACATCCTGCTGGTGTGTGGTCATCTCCTCCGTCTCTACGCACCGCGCATAGGCTGTAATTGCCGACGTGAGGAGGCGAAGTATGCGTTGCAGTTTGACTTCTTGTGCCCGAATAGGTCCCCCCACATTCCCCCAGATTTGAGCATTGAGACTCTTTACTTTGAGAGCCTCGCAATTGTCTGGGGCTGTGTGCTCGTCCAGTACTTGGGCGAGCACCTTCTCCTGAAGTGGTTTATTGGAGAGATGATTAATGCTGGCCGCCATCCTTGGCTCCAGCGGTGCTCCAACCCGTGGGGTAGCGACAAATCGGTTTACTACCCCCAGCAGCTGTTCTTCCTGCACACCCTGCTCTCTTTCGAATCCTTCCGCCTGCCCCTTATTCAGACCAGCCCTGCCCTGGTCACCGATGCTAACCTCCAATTCTTGGTCTGAGGTAGCAAAGGGAGGTGCCGGGCTCGACACCATGGAGGAGGCGCCTGTCCTGTCTGTCCGAGAGCGCTGCTGCTCTCAGTAGACCATCCCCTCCAAGAGCTGCTGTATGCAGCCCAGGCGGTTGTCTCTCCTCCGTTTTGGGGAGGACATTTCCCCTTCCGACGAGTCGGAGTCGACCGGCCGGTTGGTCTTCCGGGTGGCTTTCCCAGCCCGCCGTGTAGGCTCTGGCGTGACTGGGACCGGCTCGGTCTCGGGAATCTCAAACCGCTGTTCAAGCGGTACTACCGCCGGTTGCTGCCCCGCTGGAATCGGCTCCTCCGGTGGAGTTAAAGCACGGGCAGTCCTCTGAGAGAGTTTCCTGCGTTGGGACATATTTGCAAAGCAAAGAACTAACGCCAACTCCCTCCGGTTTCCCAACGCACCGTCCACTTACCTGATGGTGCGTTTTAAAGTGCAGCTGGAGAGCCTGACTCCAGCTGCCGCCGCTGTTGCACTTGCTGGCGTAATGCCACGCCTGCGCCCTGAGCGGGCTTCTTCACGAAGTCACTCACGTGACTCCGAAGTAAAATTAACCTGAACCAAAGGCTTGGAGGTGGATCCTCAACTCAATACTAAGGCCTGTAGCTAGTCAATTTTATTGAGCTTAGAAATCCAATTGGCATGGTACCAGCTTCACATTCCCTTCTTTGGTGTAAAAGCAGCTCTCCCCTTTTCACCTTCTCACCCCTTCCTCATATATAGTTTTATCATATATTTTTTTTCTAAAAGAGGGAATGATGGGCATAAAATCTGCTCTATTCATCAACAACTAATTTCTGATGGGATTTTTCAAAAGTTGGTAAGATCCCATACCTGCCAACTAGTCCGGTTTTATCGTATTTGTTCCGATTTTTAAGTTAAAAAAGTGTAAAATCAGTATAATATTATCGGTAAATCGATATAATATTTCTCCAGGAGACACACCTTAAAAAGGAAGCACAACATAGACTGAAAGCAAAATGGATTTCTAAAGCGTACCACTCCTCATTCTCACATAAATCTAGAGGAGTTGCAATATTAATTCGTAAAGGTATACCCTTTAAACATATATCAACGATAGAAGATATTGAGGGCAGATATATTGTAATAATAGGGAGTTATACTCAAAAAAGGTGACTCTCCTTAATGTGTATGGACCAAATTTTGATAGCCCCCTGTTTTTTAAGAGAATACTTAACAATATCCTGGAATGTACACAACAAAACTTAATAATCGGTGGAGACTTAAATTGTACATTGGATGCTTATTTGGATAGATCATCAACTCAAAGAAAACTAAAATCTCAATCAAGTGAATTTCTAAACTCATATATTAATACTACCAACATTAAGGATGTTTAGAGAATTGAAAACCCATCGGGTCGAGAATATACATTTTACTCACCAGTACATAAAACTTATTCATGGATAGATTATTTTTTAGTAGACTCAAAACTTATCCCATTTACCTATAACTCGCAATATCATAATATCATAATCTCAGACCATGCTCCACTAACATTTATGATGAAACTAAACGGAATGGTAGAGGCACAGTCACAATGGAGACTTAATCCCCAAATCTTAAAAGAAAAGTTATGTAATGAATACCTCGTAAAACAGATTAATATGTTTTTTGAGGCTAATGATAGCCCTGAAATCTCTGCCTCCCTTCTTTGGGAAACATTTAAAGCATTTGTGCGAGGAGCATTAATCTCTTCTCAATCATTTCTTAACAAAGAGAATAGGGCCAAACAACAGAAATTGGAAATGGAAATAAGGCAATTAGACATAGAAAATGCAGCAGCACCATCCATGATAAAACACAATAAAATTGCAGTACTGAAATATAAATTGAACAAGATATACTCAGACCAAGTTATAAAACTTTATCAACATACAAAACAATTAAATTTTGAATTTGGTGATAAACAACAAAACTATTAGCGCGACAACTTCATAAACTGGACGGGGAAAAAACAGTTTACAAAATTAGAACAGACAAGGGAGAAACACTAACACTGCCTAAAGATATTAATGATAGATTTTTACAATACTATCAAAAATTGTACTCATCTAAAATGACAGAACAATCAGCAGGAATGGAAACATTTCTATAGAAATGTAAGCTTGCGGGTTTAGATCAGAAAGAGAGAGAATCACTAGGTGCTGAAATTACGATAAAAGACATCGAAGAGTCAATTAAATCTTTAAAAAACGGAAAGGCTGCAGGTCCTGATGGTCTAAGTTCTGAATTTTATTTAAAAAATTATGATCTGGTTTCTCCATGCCTACAGACACTGTACAAATATGCTTTCACTCAACAGAAACTCCCAGAAACTCTAAATGAATCTACAATCATACTCATACCAAAAACGGATAAGGATCTTGAAGACCCGGGTTCATATAGAGCAATAGCCCTTTTAAATACAGATCAGAAAATATTAACTACAATTCTATCTCATAGATTGAGCTTAGTGATTAATAAATTAATACACCCCGACAAAACAGGTTTTATTCGAAAACGTTATTCATTTTATAATCTGAGAAGACTATTCAATATTATAGACGCCAATAGAATTCCTAATGCAGATCTAGCAATTATTTTGTTAGATGCTGAAAAAGCATTTGACCAGGTAGAATGGCCATATTTATTTTCGGTGAAGGAAAAATTTCAATTGGGAGAGAAGAACTGTACATGGGTTAAATTGTTATACTCTAATCCAACAGCTAGAATATTAACAAACCAAATGTTATCAACTAAATTTAATCTCTCTAGAAGTTGTAGACAAGGATGTTCACTATCCCCACTATTATTTGCTCTTGCAATCGATACCTTAGCAGAAAGCATTAGAACCCTTACAGGAATATACGGATATAACACTAGAGACACAAGGAATAAAATTTCCTTATATGCAGATGATGTACTAATATATATTACAAAGTTAGAAACTAGTATTCCAAATCTATTAAATTTAATAACTCAATTTGGTCAGTTTGCATGATATAGAATTAATTAGAATAAAAATGAAATCATGCCAATAACAAAATTCAATTTACATACATTACAACAATCCCCTTTTAAAATAGTTAAAGATAAATTTAAATACTTAGGAATCTATGTAACTAAGACATATACCTCTTTATTTAAACTAAATTTTCCACCCTTACGGAATAAACTACACAAGAATATTTAATACTGGAAAACACTTCCCATTTCAATGATTGGTAGAATTAATGCTATCAAAATGATCTTCTTACCGCAACTGCTGTACCTATTTCAATTAATCCCGATATATATCCCAAAAACTTTTTTCAAAAAAGTCTACTCCATTGTTACAAGTTTTATCTGGGTTTATAAGAATCATAGAATAAGTAAAAAACATTTATGTAAGTCAAAGATAAATGGAGGTTTAGCTTTGCCAAATTTCTTGTTTTATTTTTGGGCAGTCCATATTAAAAACATGAATTTTTCGCTGGAAGAAATGGATCAACAACCAGATTGGTTAAGGATGGAAAAGGAAGACTGTTTACCTTTTGAAATTAGTCCAATCATATTTGCCACCGCAAAACTGCACAAAAAAACCTATAAGGAAAACCCCATAATACATAGTGGAATACGAATTTGGAATCAATTAAAAAAAGTTTTTAAATTGAATAATATACCACTGTGCCTTCCCATTGTAAATAATCCTTTATTCAAGCCATCCTTTTTGGATAAGGGTTTCACACAATGGAAAAATTATGGAATTAAAAAGATTGGACATCTTTATGGGAAAGGCACTTTTCTTTCATTTCAGGAGTTACAACAGAATCATGGACTGCACTCAAATAATTTCTTCAGATATCTACAAATTAGAGATTATGTTAAATCGAACACACAAGTCTACAGGACTAGGGAACCAGAAATCCTTGATGAATGTTTGAACAAGCATCCTAACACTGAAAAATTAATAGCTTATATTTATAACACCCTCCTAAACAACGAGGTACTACCGACGGAACCATATAGACACACATGGGAAAATGAATTAGGTCATCCTATAACTAAAGATTTGTGGGACGAAAGTTTACAACATATACATCAATGTTCGTTAAATGCCAGACATGCTTTAATACAATTTAAAGTCTTACATAGATTACACTACTCTAAAATAAAACTATATAGAATCTTCCCACAAATCTCTCCTATTTGTGATAAATGTCTACATCTAGATGCTAATTTAACACATAATTTTGGAAAGGCACTACAACCCCCACAATTAAAATGTGGATTGTGGAAATGTCGGAGACCCTATATCTAGAAAGAATTAGACTTGTCTTAATGGACAAACAAGAATTTTTTGATAAAATATGGGCTCCATTCATTAATTATCTGACGGGATAGATTGGCCCAGCACGAAAACCCAACTGAAACTTGAACTCAGGATTAGATGAAAAGTCATACTTTATAATCTACGAACCTATCTCCAATGACGTATTATAAGTAATCCATTCCACCTTTTTTGTTTTTTTGATATTTGTAACTCTTTATTCTCTCTTTCTCTCTTTTTCTATAGGGTGATTTCACCAAATGTCAAATGAGCGTAGATCCCCCCTCACGTGACCGAAAATTTTAACTGGAGGACATATGTCAGTTCGGTACATGTTAGTGAATGGGGAAACACGCACTTTCCCACCCGTTAAAAACATGGAAAACGGCCGATTTTTTAGCTGAAATTTTCTGTGCTAGTCGGGGTGACCGTGAAGCACAGCGACCTAAATTTTCAGGCAAAAAAAAAGATAGAAAGTAAGGTAATTACAAGAGGGAACTGAAGGTAGAAAACAGCGGAAGTGAACAGCAGACATTTGCCGTGGAGATTTAAAGATCCAAAATATCGGGAATTATCGCGTTTGCTCGCTGAATTTCATCAAAAGTAAGTTAATAATGCCTTACTTTTGATGAAATGCAGCGAGCAAACGCGACCCGAAGCAGCCCATCCCCAAGCAGCCCCGCCCAAAGCAGCAGCCCAGCATTGGAGACCCAACCCAGCCCGGAGTCAGAGACCCAGCCCAGCCCGGAGTCAGAGACCCAGCCCAGCCCGGAGTCAGAGACCCAGCCCAGCCCGGAGTCGGAGATGTCCCCAAATGGAAAGCGGAGACTCTAATCCCGGTGGAGGAGAACGTCCAGCAACCAGCGGCCGCCAATTCCAGCATTTACCCCTCTGCTTCTCCAAGTTGGCTCCTCCCCCCCTCCACTGTGATGCCTCCATCTCGCCGATGGGTCTTCCCCGTCTTTTCTCCGAGCTCACTCCCTCCCGCCCACACACCCCTTCCCCCCCCCCCCCCCCGCCCACACAACCCTCCCACCCACAAGCCCCCCTGCCCACACCCCCACAATCCCCCCAAGCACCCCCACCGTATATAAAATACCAAGAGACATTAAAACAACCATTCAAGACATACTTTAAATACTTAAAATAATAAAAACAGAGAAGGGACAAGACAGACTGCTGGTGAGGTGGCCATTGATAAGGTGTTTAGGAAGATATATGAGGCAGACTAATGGTGACAGTAATGGTCGCAAAACTACACTATACGATTGCACCAAAGAAGGTGCAAAGGACATTCACTAGGATGCTGCCTGGGATGGAATATATTTGGTATGAGACCCTTCTTCAGACTGAGTGAGTTTATTTTCCCTGTCGTGGAGAAAGTTGAGGGAGGACCTGACAGAGATACAGGCTGCACAGAAGCAATACAGAATGGTACCATGATTTGAAGCACTATTGATACATCCAGCAAATTGTTAGCTGGTTGCATGTGGAAACCCGGATTAATCATAAACTGAGATTCTTCTACACATTTACAGGGCCATCAAATATAGCCCTTCTTCTGTTTTGAACCCACTGATAAAATTTAGGGTATTGAAAAGAGTAAATTAGTTTGTATTGGATCACGAGTAAAAAAGAAAATGTCGAGTTCAGGCAGCATCTGTGGAAGGAAATAGACAGACAACATTTAGGGTTGGGACCCTTCTTCAGACTGATCAGTCAGAAGAAGGTTTCTGACCATACATGTTTTTAACTCAAGATTTATGTTTAGGTTTATTATTGTCATATGTACCAAGATATAGTGAAAAACGTTGTTTTGCATGCTATCCAATCAGATCAGTAGAGCAAAGGATAAACTGCAGGATATAGTTTCCCAGCATTGTAAAATTCCTGTCCCACGGTACGAGTATATTCCATGAGTTCTCCTGAGTTTGCCCTGATTCGAACTCGGAGATTTACGATCATGGCCACTCGTCGATACTCGGGGCTCTCGTGGACATTTTTCATCCTGTTGAAAAATCTTCACAAGTCTTCCCGTTATACCTGCCGTTAGCAAGTTTTCCCGAGTACCTGCCGTTAGCGTTACGAGCCACTTAGAGATGTCCCCAAGCTCCGACATACCCGCTACGTTCATTCTCCGTGCTTACCACGAGTTTGATTTTTTTTTTAACTCGGGAGAGCTCTTGGAATGAACTTATACCGTGGGACAGGGCAGTAATGTTTCAGTTCCATAGACAAAGTCGAATATCTGCAGTCTCTTGTGTCCTTCCTGCAAAGGATCACATTCCCTACAACACGGTCAAAATGTTCAAGGCTCAAAGCGCTTCAAACTAGATCAATATCTCAAGACATGCAAGATTATAAGTATGACTTTCATTTTACCACAGTTAAAAGTAGCTAAAGGCAAATGTCAGTGCTGGAAATACTGGAAACATCTGACAGATTAGTCAGCAGCAGCAAAGATAACTTTGTAAACGGCATTTATGACCCCAGCAAAGCAATTGTTGACAAAGTCAGTTGACATATTAACAGGTACAATGAGCCCCAGTAGATTTATAAAACAGAGGACAGAACAGATTGTCTGCATTCTGAAGTGTTGTTTTAGGAGCAAGATTAAATGTTGTAGATCCTGAAGTGCACCCACGTGAGACATTTAGAGTTGATGTGTCCTGTAGTGTACTACATAATATCGTGAAGAGGGTAGACTAGCATCTTTCAGTTAAAAGCGATGGTGAAAATGAGAAGTATATCCTTCCTCATAGCATGGTGGATGTAGACAGGAATGGTGTCCAGGGTGGAGAGGAATGCAATTGACCAACATTCAAAGAATGGAGAATGAAGACCATGTAGCTCCACTGAAAAAAACAGCACACTACAGTATGGTGCAGTGGTGCAGTTGATTGAGCTGTTGCTTCACAACGCCAGAGACCTGGGTTCGATCCTCACCTCGGGTGCTGTCTGTGTGGAGTTTGTACGTTCTCCCTTGTGACAGCATGAGTTTCCTCCAGTGCTCCTGTTTGAATGTAGAGATACAGCTTGGAAACTGGCCCTTTGCCCCTTCTTTCTGACCATTTCACCCATTCACACTAGTTCTCCACCTTTCACATCACCTTACACAGAAGGGAGAGGAACGAGTAGGTAGCCTGGAGGGGAAAACACACACTGGGTAACCGACGATCGGAACCACCTCACGCCCATGGAACCCTTTCTATCACCAAAGCCCAGGACTGGCTCAACAAGTTTGATCTCTGCACCCTATTTTTTTTCGGGCAGTAAAACTCATGTGGCAATTTACAGAGGCCAATTAATTTACAAATCCGCACATCTTTGGGTTGTGGGGGAAACCAGAGCACCTAGAGGAAACCCACAAGGTCATATGAACCCACAAGGCCCAAACTCCACATAGAACGCTCCCAAGGTCAGGATAGAACCCGGACCTCTGGTACTGTGAAGCAGAAGCTCTACCAGCTGCATTACTGTTTCCTCCCACATCCCAATCATGTGCGGGTTTGTTGACTAATTGGCCTCGTCACTTTGCCCCTAATAATAAGGGAGATGGCAAAAAAGTGGGATAACATAGAACTAGTGTGATCGATGGTCTGTGTGGACTGGGGGGGCCAAAGGGCTTGTTTCAATGATTTATCTCTAAATTAATCTAAACTAAACTAAAACAACTTCAGGTGACACCTTTCCCTACTACTTATTATGGCCCCTCCTCATTGTCAAAGAGTTTCTATTGAAATACTATAATAATGCAATGGCTGTTTAGTTTCATTTAGTTTAGTTTGGTTTAGAGATTCAGCATAGAAACAGGCCCTTCTGCCCACCCAGTCCACACTGACCAACAATCGCCCATACACTAGTTCTATGTTATCCCAGTTTTGAATCCTAAACAGCGGAGGCAATATACAGAAGGTATTTAACATATAAACCATGGAGTGTGGGAGTTAATCTGAGCACCCAGAGAAAACCCACGTGGTCACAGGGAGAACACACAAACTCCATACAGACAGCAGCACCCAAGGTCAGGATCGATCCCGGGTCTCTTGCATTGTAAGGCAACAGCTCCAGCACGGTGCCACTGTTAATGCTGCTGTGAATTTGGGCTCCTCCAGATTGGAGCTCGTAATACCTGCAACATAGATGCCTGCTCTTGTGGCATTACTGCACAAAGGAGGTGGGAGAATCTGCCCATTACAAGACAGTTTATACATCTCATTCTTTCTTGCAAGGTATTAGCAGCAGAGCGAGTCAGTATTACAGGCTTCCCAGTGGGTCAGGAAGATGTGAACTCCATGCACTTCACGTTGCTGGCCCCACACATCAACTGAATAATACACAGAGACTCACTGGATATCCTGCTGCTCTGTTTTCAGGCAGTGGCCGCGATGATGCAATGGCTTTTATCATCAAGAAAGACATGATATAATTGTCACATGCACCAATTAAGGTACACGATATAATGTTATCATCAAGAAAGACAAAGGCAGCAAGAATACAAAAACAATAACACATGCAGGTTCCCCACCAAATCATATGCCACCCTGATTTGGAAATAAATCATTCTTCATTCATCATTGCCTGGAACTCTCTCAACACCATGACAGTACTTTCAATGGAAGTTCAAGTTCAAGTTCACATTTATTGTCACATGCACCAATTAAGGTACAGTGATATTTAAGTTCCCCTGCAGCCATACAATTAAAAGAACACAATACACGATAGAACTTAACAAACATGCACCACAGTGATCACAGTGATGGAAGGCAATAAAATTCAGTCAGTCTTCCTCCTTTTGTTCACCCGTGTTTGGGAACTTGACCCTCCGTAGCCGCCTCTACGGACAGCCTGATGTACAGACCGTCTCGTCAGGATGATCGGAGCTCTGACGTCGGGGTGGATGGAACACACGCCGTGGCTTGGAGTGCCCGAATCGGCCACTTTCTTACCGGGGACCGCTGCTTCTCGATGTTATAGCCCGCAGGCAGGCCAGCGGTCGGAGCTCTTCCCTGGTGATCCCTGGCTCTGGGATGGAAAGTGCACGCCACGCCCGCGGCTAGAAGCTCCGCAGACAGCGGCTTCACAATGTTAGTCAGCAGGCCGACGGTCGGAGCCTTTCTTCTGGCTCCGCGATGGTAAAATCCACACCGCACCTGCTGCTGTAGCTCTGGGCCGTCTCCAGGAAAGGCTGCACGAATCCAAGTTGTTAGGCCACGAGGGAGGCGAAAATACGACTAGGAGAAAAGTCGCATCTCCGTCGAGGTTAGTGACTGGAAAAGGTTTTGCCCTATTTCCCCCGCATCACCCCCCACATAAAAACATACCAAGAGACATTAACAGATACATTTAGAAATACTGAAAAAAACAAAAAACGTCGAAATGACTGACACCCTGCTCGCAGCGTTATCCGATGATGTATATCCAGTGTCTTGTATTATGCATCAGTACAATGAGGGGAAATGAAAATAGTTTCTTGTGGGCAAATGGCTACATTAGTCCAGATTAAATACAAATTCCAAAACTTTTACATGTCAAAAAGAAACAGAATGACTGCAACACACTCAAACTAGTCGAATAGATGGAAATGGAGAAAAACTGGTCGGCCTGCCCCCCGTTTTGACATTGAGTAGTGTTCCATAACCATTGCCTCAGTGCTGCAAAGGAATGTAACTTCCTTAGCAACAGAGCACAAACCTGTGCAAAAAGTGGCACAGGCACAGAAATAACGGAGGAACCAGCAGTATCATGCAATGAGCTTACATTCAAACCCATAATTGAGTCAGTGTTTGTAACTTTCTTTGAAGAATGCAATATTTATATAGTACAGTCATTTTTTAATGCACAAATCACAAACATTATAATTCACTGAACTTGGCAGGTTGAAAATTATTGACTTATTTACTCCTAATTTATTTACTGGGTTTGCTTTCGAGAATTAGGCAGATTTACTTCTGGTTACGTAAAGTATGCATTGAGTACCAGCAATGAACTTCGCAGAGTATGAAAGCTGAACCAAGCTGTTGCATGGTACTTAAATCTCCCACAGTTCATTCTGACAAGCCGTCGGCTTTGTTATCTCTTCAGATCATCCTCCTTAGAGTGAGGTAGATTTGTTTCAGTCAGGGGTGTGCCAGTTTCATAGAAACATAGAAACATAGAAATTAGGTGCAGGAGTAGGCCATTCGGCCCTTCGAGCCTGCACCGCCATTCAATATGATCATGGCTGATCATCCAACTCAGTATCCCGTACCTGCCTTCTCTCCATACCCCCTGATCCCCTTAGCCACAAGGGCCACATCTAACTCCCTCTTAAATATAGCCAATGAACTGGCCTCAACTACCCTCTGTGGCAGAGAGTTCCAGAGATTCACCACTCTCTGCGTGAAAAAAGTTCTTCTCATCTCGGTTTTAAAGGATTTCCCCTTTATCCTTAAGCTGTGACCCCTTGTCCTGGACTTCCCTAACATCGGGAACAATCTTCCTGCATCTAGCCTGTCCAACCCCTTAAGAATTTTGTAAGTTTCTATAAGATCCCCTCTCAATCTTCTAAATTCTAGAGAGTATAAACCAAGTCTATCCAGTCTTTCTTCATAAGACAGTCCTGACATCCCAGGAATCAGTCTGGTGAACCGTCTCTGCACTCCCTCTATGGCAATAATGTCCTTCCTCAGATTAGGAGACCAAAACTGTACGCAATACTCCAGATGTGGTCTCACCAAGACCCTGTACAACTGCAGTAGAACCTCTCTGCTCCTATACTCAAATCCTTTTGCAATGAAAGCTAACATACCATTCGCTTTCTTTACTGCCTGCTGCACCTGCATGCCTACCTTCAATGACTGGTGTACCATGACACCCAGGTCTCGCTGCATCTCCCCCTTTCCCAATCGGCCACCATTTAGATAATAGTCTGCTTTCCTGTTTTTGCCACCAAAATGGATAACCTCACATTTATCCACATTATACTGCATCTGCCAAACATTTGCCCACTCACCCAGCCTATCCAAGTCACCCTGCAGTCTCCTAGCATCCTCCTCACAGCTAACACTGCCCCCCAGCTTAGTGTCATCCGCAAACTTGGAGATATTGCCTTCAATTCCCTCATCCAGATCATTAATATATATTGTAAATAGCTGGGGTCCCAGTACTGAGCCTTGGGGTACCCCACTAGTCACTGCCTGCCATTGTGAAAAGGACCCGTTTACTCCTACTCTTTGCTTCCTGTTTGCCAGCCAGTTCTCTATCCACATCAATACTGAACCCCCAATGCCTTGTGCTTTAAGTTTGTATACTAATTTCTTATGTGGGACCTTGTCGAAAGCCTTCTGGAATTCCAGATACACCACATCCACTGGTTCTCCCCTATCCACGCTACTAATTACATCCTCGAAAAATTCTATAAGATTCGTCAGACATGATTTACCTTTCGTAAATCCATGCTGACTTTGTCCAATGATTTCACCACTTTCCAAATGTGCTGCTATCCCATCTTTAATAACTGACTCTAGCAGTTTCCCCACTACCGATGTTAGACTAACTGGTCTGTAATTCCCCATTTTCTCTCTCCCTCCCTTCTTAAAAAGTGGGGTTACGTTTGCTACCCGCCAATCTTCAGGAACTACTCCAGAATCTAAAGAGTTTTGAAAGATTATTACTAATGCATCCACTATTTCTGGAGCTACTTCCTTAAGTACTCTGGGATGCAGCCTATCTGGCCCTGGGGATTTATCGGCCTTTAATCCATTCAATTTACCCAACACCACTTCCCGACTAACCTGGATTTCACTCAATTCCTCCAACTCCTTTGACCCGCGGTCCCCTGCTAGTTCCGGCAAATTATTTATGTCTTCCTTAGTGAAGACGGAACCATAGTAGTTATTCAATTGGTCCGCCATATCCTTGTTCCCCATGATCAACTCCCCTGTTTCTGACTGCAAGGGACCTACATTTGTTTTAACTAATCTCTTTCTTTTCACATATCTATAAAAACTTTTGCAGTCAGTTTTTATGTTCCCTGCCAGTTTTCTTTCATAATCTATTTTTCCTTTCCTAATTAAGCCCTTTGTCCTCCTCTGCTGGTCTTTGAATTTCTCCAAGTCCTCCGGTATGCTGCTTTTTCTGGCTAATTTGTACGCATCATCCTTCGCTTTGATACTATCCATGATTTCCCTTGTTATCCATGGATGTACTACCTTCCCTGATTTATTCTTTTGCCAAACTGGGATGAACAATTTTTGTAGTTCATCCATGCAGTCTTTAAATGTCTTCCATTGCATATCCACCGTCAACCCTTTTAGAATTAATTGCCAGTCAATCTTGGCCAATTCACGTCTCATACCCTCAAAGTTACCTTTCTTTAAGTTCAGAACCATTGTTTCTGAATTAACAATGTCACTCTCCATCCTAATGAAGAACTCAACCATATTATGGTCACTCTTGCCCAAGGGGGCACGTACAACAAGATTGCTAACTAACCCTTCCTCATTACTCAATACCCAGTCTAAAATAGCCTGCTCTCTCGTTGGTTCCTCTACATGTTGATTTAGATAACTATCCCGCATACATTCCAAGAAATCCTCTTCCTCAGCACCCCTGCCAATTTGATTCACCCAATCTATATGTAGATTGAAGTCACCCATTATAACCGTTTTGCCTTTGTCGCACGCATTTCTAATTTCCTGTTTGATACCATCTCCAACTTCACTACTACTGTTAGGTGGCCTGTACACAACACCCACCAGCGTTTTCTGCCCCTTAGTGTTTTGCAGCTCTACCCATACCGATTCCACATCCTCCAAACTAATGTCCTTCCTTTCCATTGCATTAATCCCCTCTCTAATCAGTAACGCTACCCCACCTCCTTTTCCTTTCTGTCTATCCCGCCTGAATATTGAATATCCCTGGATGTTCAGCTCCCAGCCTTGGTCACCCTGGAGCCATGTCTCCGTGATCCCAACTATATCATAGTCATTAATAGCTATCTGCACATTCAACTCATCCACCTTATTACGAATGCTCCTTGCATTGAGACACAAAGCCTTCAGGCTTGTTTTTACAAACACTCTTACCCCTTACACAATTATGTTGAAAAGTGGCCCTTTTTGATTTTTGCCCTGGTTTTGTCTGCCTGCCACTTTTACTTTTCACCTTGCTACCTATTTCTTCTACCCTCATTTTACACTCTTCGGTCTCTACGCTCACACATTTAAGAAACCCTTTCCCTTTAACTCCATCCTCCACTGTCCCATTCAACACCCCACCCCCCTTATTCAGTTTAAAGCCACCCGTGTAGCAGTGGCAAACCTGCCTGCCAGAATGCTGGTCCCACACCTGTTAAGATGCAATCCGTCCCTTTTGTACAGTTCCCCCTTACCCCAAAACAGATCCCAGTGATCTAAGAATCTAAATCCCTGCCCCGTGCACCAGATCCTCAGCCACACGTTCAGGTCCCGTATCTCCCTGTTCCTGCTCTTGGCAGCACGGGGAACTGGAAGCAAACCGGAGATAACAACCCTGGAGGTCCTGCTTTTCAACATTTTTCCGAGCTCTCTAAAGTCATGCTGCAGAATATTCATCCCCTTCTTTCCGACATCGTTTGTGCCGACATGCACTACCACTTCCGGATGTTCACCTTCGCCCTTGAGGATTTTCTGCACTCTGTCCGTGACATCCTGGATCCTGGCACCGGGAAGGCAGCACACCATCCTCGCATCCCGTCTGTTGCTGCAGAAACCCCTGTCCGTACCTCTCACGATGGAGTCTCCCACTACAATGGCTTTGCCTGCCTTAGGCCTTTTTGGTTTTGGCTCAACAGCCCTATTCGCATCACAGGCCAGTCCGCCGCTCACGTCTTCTGTCCCAAAAGCTTCTAAGCAGATGAACCTGTTTACAAGAGGTACATCACCCGGGGACGTTGGCATTCCATGCTTCCCTCCGTTTCTCACTGTCTCCCACCTTCTCTCTTCCAGTACCTTAGGTGTAACAATCGTACTGTAGGACTTGTCGAGGAACGACTCCGTTTCTCGTACGAACCGGAGGTCATCCACTTGCTTCTCCAGTTCCCCAACACGGCCCTTCAGGAGCTCTACCTGGATGCATTTTTCGCATTTGTAGCAGCCAGAGGCACCAGCGGTGTCCTTGACCTCCCACATACTGCAAGCATTTCTGAGTGGACATGTCAGTAATCCACCAAAACCTTCATGGGATAGAAACAAGGAACTGCTGACAAGGTTTACACAAAAAGACTCAAATGCTGGTGTAACTCAGCAGGTCAGGCAGCATCTCTGGAGAAAATGGATAGGTGACACTTTAGGTGAGGGGGGTTGCTTCCATTCACTAAATTTATCCTAATACAAAATTAGATATACTAAAACTTTCCTTTAAGACTCAACTGGAGAGCAGATTTATCGGGAGTAATGAAACGTGAAATATTTTGTTTAAAGTTACAAAGCACTATTGTAAGTCTATTTACATGCCTTTGATTTTTAGCATTCCTCAATCAGCCGGCGATGTTTTCATCAGCTGTGTTAACACATGTACCCTAAAAAACAATTTAGAGATGTTTCTGTTGAACTACAATATCTGGTGCCAGAGGAATGCTGTATTTTGTGATGAACTAATAATTTATCCGAGCACATTTTCATGGTTAGAGACGAAGAAATCAGTTGCGAATCATCCTTGCCTAGTCCACTGATTTACTCCCACACTTGAAATTTTACCTTAATGCTTACTGACCTTAACAATTGTCCACTTGCAGACTGTGAGACAGTATAAATGATGTTTTTTGTATATAATTGGAGCATGTCTCAGAAACTCTTCAGATCTCTCACAATGGGTGAAAGGCAGCTCAGTGGTGTTGGTGGAAGAGCTGCTTAGGGATTGATCCTGAAGGTCTGTGTGGAGTTTGCATGTTCTCCCTTAGACTGCATGGCATGCGTTTCCTCTGGATTCTCTGGTTCCTACCCATATCCCAAAGACATCTGGGTTTGTAAGTTAATTGGCTTCTGTAAATTGCCCCAAGCGTGTATTACGACTGGATGCGAAAGTGAGATAATATTGAACCAGTGTGAAAAGGTGATCATAGACATGGTGTGCTGAAGGGCCTATTTCTAAGTTGTTTCAACAAATTCATAAGTACAATCTACAACCTTAAAGTCTAGGCATAGACACATTACCTGACTGATTGTGCAGAAATTCATGGCTAATGGGTCTGAAATCTCTAGGAAGTCAATTAAAAAGAATAAATGGATCAATAAAGAAAAGTACAACCTCAAAATGGCTTTTGACTGCAGCTAACAGAATCACGTGTTCATTTCACATCATTTAAAATAACAGAATCATGTGTTGAAATGCTTTTAGAGGTTGGTTATGACGCTTATCAACTTCTTCCGCAAAAAGAACCTGGACCCGCTTCAATTTACCCACCGCCACGACAGGTCAATGGAGGGCGTGATCATTCTGGCTCTCCACTCTGCACCCAATCTTGACCACTTGGACAATAGAAAAACATACATCAGACTGTTGCTCATAGACTGCAGATCAGCGTTCAACACCACCATCCCCTCAAAGCTGGTTACGCGGGGAAGTGTGGTGTTGCGGAGCTCCCGTCCAAACACAAAAATAGTAAGTTTAAACATCTTTTTGGAGTACAGAGGCACAACGGTAGATTTAAACATCTTTGTGTATCGCTGCGATGTTGCAGAGACGTGCTTTAAAAGTTTCTGCGTGTTCTGGGACTGCGAGCAGTCTTATCAACGAACTGCCGAGCTCTCAAAACTGTGGCCGGCAACCTGCCAGGAAACTGTGGCACACCAAAAAGGGGGAGAAAATCTTTCTGTACTTTTACACCGGCGCCCAGAACAACCTCCCCCCCCTCTCCCCCCCCTTACTGCCTCGTCGTTACTGACTGGGCCGGTCTGGCTTTCGGTAGTGTGGGATGATGTCTGCACTGTCTCGACTTTCTGCGGCCTTGGAACATGGAGCTGACGGGGCCTCCTTTCTCTCGGCAAGAACGATGGAGATAGGAGGAGGAGCCATCTTGGGGAACGGCTGCTAACCAGCAGCCGTCCGTTTAATTCATTTTTTTTTTCAGTTCTTAGTTAGTTTTGTTCGTCGTTTTTTCGGAGAAATGGACTTCTTATTGTGGGGAGAAGGAGGTAACCTTACTTCTAGGTCCCTACCTGGTCGGTGAGGCAGCTTTTTCTCTGGGCTGCCCGTGGACCCGTCCTCGTGGCCTACCAGCGGGCTTGGAGCGCCGTTTCCTGGTGGGGACCGCCCAGCACCTCGGCTTCAGTGGCGGCACAGCGCTGGAGCTCCATCGCAGAGCGGAGCGGGCAATGCCTTGCCTGGGTCACCGCGCTGGATCGACGCGCTGGAGCTCCGGTGAGCTGGACCGCTGAGAGCAACACCTCCGGGTTGCGGGTCTGCGGAGCGGAGCGGGCGGCGCCGACATTAACATCGGGAGCCTGGGAGCTCCAACTCGGTGCGTCCTTGTCGGCTTCGGAAGCCAACAATCCCCTGCTAGGAAGCGGCCGTTCCAGATGGCCCAGCCTCTGTGACGACTCTCCCAACGCCGGGGCAAGACCACCCGGCTAGAGCGGCCAGGAATATCGGGCCTCCGTTGAGGCAACAGCCTGACTTTTGGGAGAACTGGGGTTGGGGACTGGACTTTTGTGCCTTCCCCCACAGTGGTAACCACTGTGGGGGGATGATTTTTCTGTGTGTAAGGTACGTGTTAGTCTGTGTCCAAGATGGCTGTCGGAAGAGAGAGTGGACGCTGGCGCGTTTTAGCTGCCACTGCTCACTCTTCACATTGTGTTTTTTTATTTTTTTTTATTTTGTGTCTTTGGAGCGATTTCTATCTTTAAATTGTGTATTGATGATGTCCTTATTATTTATTTTTCTCCGACTATATGTTTTTTTTTCTCTTCTGTTTAATCTTTGTAAGGTGACCTTGAGGTTTGAAAGGCGCCCGAAAATATTATTATTATTATAGATAGTCGGCTTCCAACAACAAGAATGAAGGCAAATCCCTTTTGCTTTCTGTAGGGGCAGCAAAGACCAGCTGGGGTTGTCTGCGAATGTCAGCAGCTCGCTAGGGAATGTAGGAGAGCTGAGATAGTTGGGCAAAGAAATAGTGACACAGCGGTTTTTCAGGGAGACACCATTATCATCGTTTGAGGCGACACCACTTTGCCTCCCTCCCTCCATATTGTTTTTGTGTTGGACTTGGCCTCATACCATTGGACTGCCTGTGTCTCAGGCATTGTGTTTAAGTGCTATGTTTAAATTGTAGTGCCTGATACCATGCAGGGTCAGTGTTCTGGGGAGCGGGGCCTTCCGGGAGCTATGCAACGCGGCTGCATCAGCTGCTCCTCTTGGGGCCCGGTTCCCCATGAGGAGCCTGCCTTTCGAGCATGGGATAAGGGGCATGGGATCAGTATAGATGAGATTCTTGCAGAGGATCTCCAAAGAATTGTAAATGCATGAAGTTGATTGGATCACTGCAACAGAATTGTAAATGGTGTAAATAATGTTACCAGACAGTTACCCTGCTGTTTGTTGATTGGCCAAAGTGTTAAGCCCTGGCAAGATTGTTTTGAATTCCAGAGTAAATGTTGCACTATTAAGTTAAGTTAGCTTCCTTCCAGAAGCTTCTCCAAGAAACAATGTATGGGAGACTCTGTAATTGGTTTGGGGAACTGTCAATAATGTATTGATGTAATTAATATGTTTGATTGGACTGTAAAGAGACCATCCCTATGTAGTTCAGCCCCTCAAGGTTTGTGAACATAAAAAGTGGCTCCATCTTAGATCGAGGTCGATCTTCCGGAGGAGTTTTTGGGACTGCATGACCTTTTGGAGTGTGTCTGCTTGCACGAGGCTGAAGGGCTAGGCCAGGGAGAGACTAGGATCAAACCCGCGGTGGTTTAGGTATCATATAGGGGAATTTGCTGTTCAAATCCAAAAATAAAGTTTAGTTGTTCCAGTGCTTAAGTCAGTGTTTTTTTACTGAACTAGACTCAGGTTCACTCCCACCGTTAAGAACCCTGTAATAGGTGTGCTTCAGCTGAGAATTTATTCTGTTACCGCGTCCAAAATGTTCCAGCAGTCTTGGTAGCATAGAGTACAGTAACACAAACCTGACCTTGTATGGCCTTAGGCTGAATTCAATTCAATTCAATTCAATTCAATTCAACTTTAATGTCATCGCACAAATACAAGTATGAGTACAACAAAATGCAGTTTTGCGTCAGTCCGTAGTAGTTGTACATAAGGAAAAAAAAAATAGAAAGAGAGAAGATACAGAATAATCAAGAAATACAGAATAATTAAACAATGGGGACGGAGGGACCAGAAAAATCTATCGGCGGGACTCCGAGTTCAGCAATGTGATTGTGTTGTTGTAGAAGCTGTTCCTCATCCTACTAGTACGTGACCTGAGGCTCCACAGTAAAATCATAAAGCAAAACCTCAGCTCCAGTAAAAATCATGCCCAGGTCAAAAAATGTTTGTATCTCATTCTTCATATCTTTACATCAGGTCAGTGTATTTCCCATTATTATTCAAGCTCACATGCATCATGCCAGGGACTGGAACTCATTCTCTGCTAAAACTTTGTACCGTAACAACTGTAGAAAGATAAGACATATCAGAGAGATCGATTGAAGTTTGTTTTCCCGATTAACTTGAAAGAGAAACTAAAGCCTTTAAGCAGAGAATATATATTTCTGTAATTTTTAAACATTTTTTAGCTTTTTCTACTTTTTGAATTGGTTCCACTCATGTCATCCACACCCATATTCAACTAAATCATCCAGTCATTGTTTTTAAATTGAATTGAAATAAAAAATAGTTAATAAGCCACAGTTTAGATAATGTGCTTGATGTAATGTTTCATTTAGAGTCCCAGCAAAAAAAAAAAACAAGTGCTGGAGGAATTAACTGGATCACACAGCATCTGTGGACAAAATTGGCAGACAATATTTTGGGTTATGACACTACTTCAGACTGGTTCTTGGTCTGAGAAGTTTCCCAACCCGAAACATCATCTGTCCATTTCCTTCCACAGATGCTGCATCAATCTTGTAATGATACTAAGGACTGCCTGACCTGCTAAGTTCCTCCAACAGCTTGTTTTTTTGCTCAAGATTCCAGCATCTGCAGTCTCTTGTGTCTCCATTTAGCTGATGGAAAAAAAATGCAAAATAAATGAGCATTTACAAAAATGGTAAGTTAATTATTACTATTCCTCGACCTTGTCCAACCTTTACAACCTGAAAACTGAGAGCGGCCAAAATAAATGAGGCATGACATGGGTAACTGCTTCTGAGATCAAGACAGGAAATGAGTTTGGAACGAGGTAGCACCAACGGAACTAGTAGCTGAATTAATAATCAGGACTACTCAGGAAGGTGTCATGGGTTTAACTATCTTCAGATGCTTCATACTTTCAACTTTTTCTTATTTTTTAGTATGTTTTAAAGTATGTATTTTGTGTTTCTTTATGTGTGTGTCGTGTGGGGGGTGGTGTGGGGGGGGGGGGTTAAGGGGGAAACCGCTTTGGTCGCCTCCTCCATGGAGAGGCGACTTTTTTCCAGGTCGCCTCCCCCGTGGCCTAACATCAAGGATCGGCGCGGTCTTTCCCGGAGACGCGCCCGGGGCTTCAGCGGCGGGCGCAGCGTGGACTCTCGTTGTGGAGCGGGTGAGCCCTCGCTGGGGCTCGCTGGAGGGGAGCGCTCCATTTCGCTGGCCCGGGGCAGCCGGCAGCCTGAAGTCGCAGCCTGAAGTCGCGATCTGCAGAGCTCCAGCTGGTGCAGCGTCTACAGCCCGGGATCCCTCGTGGGAGACCCGGGGGAAGAAGAAGCCATCACTGCCGGCCCGCGGCCAACTTCTACCGCAGGGCCGGCATGGACTTACCAACACCCCTGGAGGGGAGCTGGTACCGCCGGCCCTGCGGTCTACGGTGCTTCTGGCTGCGGCGGAGACTTTAAATCTCGACCGCCGGCCTGCAGCCTACAACAACTTAAAGCCGCAGTCTCTGGTGAGGAAGAGCCGATCCTGGACTGACTCTGGACTCTGGTCCTGTCCACGGGGGGGAAATGGAGGAGGACTGGCCAAATTTTTGTGCCTTCCACCACAGTGATGAATGCTGTGGTGGATGTTTGTGTTACATTTTTTATTGTGGTTGTGTGTTCTTTATTATTGTATTGCTGTTGACAACCCAAAATTCCACCAGCCTGGCTGTGTGGTCATTAAAATACAATACAATACGATACAATATGTCCATTAGTATCATTACAAGATTGAGGCCATGTATTACACTACACTACAGTGGTCAGCAGCATTCATAATTCCCATCGTAATGCCAATGCACAAAGCAAATTGCCCTACATCTAAACTCAGATTGATAAATTACAAGTAAAATTCACATCATGGAATGGTAATGACAACTTAAAACAAGAGAAGGTCCATTAGGAATCTGTTACTGTTGAAAATCCATCTTTTGACCTATGAAGACATCAAGTTCCATGCCAATAATATGCAGGGTAACTCCAAATCTTGAACTGCAAATAGTTTTCTGAATCCTTCGCAATAGAACATTACAGACCACCACTTGCAATACCATGGACTTGTTTTTTTATTGTGTTTTGCACATATATATTGTTCTTTTGTACAGTCTCTTTCTTTTTTACTGTCTTGTAGAATTTATGTGTGACTTATGTTCACATATTTTTATCATATGCTTTTAACTCTTCAATTTGTAAAGCTATTTTTACTATCATGGATCGCACACCACTCTTAGTGGATCGTAATTCACTGCACCAAAATCCCCATAATGTACTTTCTCGAGCCTTCTCAGTTTACTAAATTTTACCAAACAAAATGTCTTACTGGAATTCAACCCTTTTGTAAACCAAGGAATTTCTGAGTACTAAATAAATCCCCAAACAGTTTTTAAAAAGTCCTTAACCTCAACAAGTGACAGATCTAAATCAAAGTTAGAAGCAAAAAAATGTAACTGCTGGAAGAGCTCAAAGGGTAAAGCAACATCCATGAAGTTCAAAGCAAGTGAAGGTCGACATTTTGCTCCAGATTCCAACATTTGCATGTCTGTTTCTCCAATCAAAATTAGAATATGTCTTTACTTCCTATTCACTGCTGCATGCCACACAAATCAGGTACAAGCCAATGGCCTGTTTAATTTTTCTGCAGCAACATTTCGGTAATCAGCTCCCACATAATAATACTCAAACAGAATATTTATGCTTTGGATCAATTAGTATTTCTTCATTGTTTGGAATTCATAAAACTGCATGTTAAGACACCAGAGCTAATTTCTTTACAATGAGATAAATTATGTTAGACACTGGATAAGCATTAAAGCATTTTTAGTAGGCAAACCATACTAGCTTTCTCCAGCACTATCATTCAATTTAATTTACAATGTAAACAGCTCCCAATAAATTTCATTTGCATGCCTTGACTCAGCATGAATGCTGGAGCAAGATGTGATTGTGTGCAACATGATGCAAGCAAAATCAAAGGATCTTACTTTAATATATCTCTGAATTACAAGCACTGGCACAATTAATGTGTCTCTGACTAACAAGCATTGGTGCAATTAAAAGATTTCCCTTCATGTCCTCTTTCCTCCCCTTTTGAAATCAGTCTTTAGTTGTGTGGTATAATTTCATGGACACTGGCAGCTCTTTGGCACTTTTTCCGAGCAGACTTTTGTCCCGCTGGGAGCCAAACAATGTCTTCAGCTGCTGCTGGGTAGTAATTGTGTGCCAGGAACTTTGAATGATTTTTGCTTTCTTTACAAAGGGTATTGAGGTCGAAAGCCGGGTGGTATCATCAAGTATCCATGAACTTACAAGGATTAGTGGGAACCCTGGCTTGGCACACACTGTGTATTATATTTACCCAAATTTTAAAATGAAAGCACATTTTGATAACGGCTCGGGAGAAAAGTAAATATGTGTTGAAAATCAGCTTGAAGCTATTGGGAAACCCTGTGTCAAGTTAAATATATACTCTGCATATACTAACAGAAGTGCAGAGGTGCACTTGATATTGGATGTATTCCCTCTAAAAATTAACATTTCAAGGGTGTTTAATTAATTGTGGTGTGCACTGGGAACAGAGCATTGAAATTATTTCTTGCTGCAGCTTTACCAGGCTCATTAACACAATAACACAACACTTAAATATACAATAATACAATAAATCATCTAATACTAGGTGACCAGACTGTAATAGTACAAACCAAAATACATAATGCAACTAAAACAAGAATCCATAGTAGACACTACGGTAGGTTTGTGGTTAGGGTTATGTAGTGTAGTTCAAGACGTTAATGGTTGATTGGAAGAAGCTTTCAGATTCAAAGTTGAGAAGAGACCTGAGAATCAGTGCCCATCTTCAGAATAATGTCTTCATCACAGACTCTGTAGGGAATATGATATTATGTCAAATGAATGTTGTCTACCCTATTTAAATTACAATATTTGCAGTACTCTGTCCATAAGAACATACGAGAGTCTAATGACCTAAAAAGGTGCTTAAATAAGGTACATTTATGGGCCAGTCCCACTTGGCGATTTTTTAGGCAACTGCTGCTGGCCACTGTCATAGTCTTGGCAGGTCGATGAAAAACCAGCGACAACCTACATCATCCTGGCAACAACCTAAACGAATACACCTACGTCAGGAGAAGTCAAGCCACTCTCATTGACGTCAAACTCACTGTCGGCGAAAAAATTTCAACACATTGAAAATTTAGCAGTGACCAGAAAGAGGCTACGACTTTTTGCGCGACTGAAGGGACTACTCCCAGTGACCACCGGCAACATGTGACGACAAACTAGTCGCCTGCAGTTGCCTAAAAAATTGCCTAAGTGGGACAGGCCCATTAGACTTTGATTGACTTGTACGGATGGTAACAAATGAAATGAAACTGAGGTGAATTGATGGTGAAAGCAAGGAAAAGGATGATGGATTGGAAAGAATTGCAGCAGGAACAAAAGAGAAAGCCGTGACAATCAGAGGAAGACAATTATAGATAGAAACATAGTTCTGGAGTAACTCAGTGGGTCAGGCAGCATCTCTGGAGAAAATGGATGGGTGATGTTTCGGGTTAAGTCTGTAGAAGGGTCCCGACCCAAAACGTCCTCCATCCTTTTTCTCTAGAGATGCTGCTTGACCCGCTGAGTTATTCCAGTACTTTGTGTCTATCTTTGGTATAAACCCGCATCTGTAGTTCCAAAGACAATTATAGATATCAAAAGACACAAAGTGCTGGAGTAACTCTGTGGGTCAGGCATCATGTCCAGAGATACTGCCTGACCCACTGTTACTCCAGCACTATGTGTCTTTTTTTGTAAAGCAGCAACTGCAGTTTTGTCTCATCATAGACATCAGTCAGGAAGATGATTGTGTGGCACTTGGAGATGTCGTTCGGGGTAATGATCTGGTTCAAGAGAGGATGTTGGGACAGAGATTTGTGGGAGAGGGAATATTTGGGAAGATCAGCTGCAAAAGCAATGAGAAACCTATCTGGATTCTCCATGGCCCAGCAGCAGCCGAGGTAATATTGGTCCCTTTAAATAAGGCCTGCTTCAGTGTGAGCACCACATTATTTTTGAAGTATAATTTGTGTAAGTCATGCATGCCATTTGAAATTAAGGTACTGCATATGCCAACCAACACCTAGATGTACGAACACCGTTAGCACAAATAACCCACATTTAATTTATGTAAATACGTTAGCGGCTCATCACATTTCCAATTACCATTAGCGATTTGATTCTTGATTAAATTTAATTGTGTGGCACCCATCAATATTGCTCTACACAGTTAAATTCCAAAGCCTTTGTATTTTACAATTGGGAGAAATAATTCAAAAACATTACATTTTTAAATCCACTGAAATGGAAAGGAAGGGTGAATCAAGAATAACATTAAAAGCTGATGTTTTTTAGTGATTATTTTTTCCAATTACCCTCAAGTAAGATGACAAGAAGTTTTAAGTTAATGTAACTTCAGATATTTGGAGTGAAGCATACAGTGGTGTTGCTAAATGCACAGATATGATGGGAAAGATACACGTCATTTTGAACAAGTCGTTCCTTTAGCTTGGCAAAGTGGAAAAAATGATGCTCATGTTTTGCAACTCAAAATTGTAGAAGAATATGGTTTTTTTTTAGAATAGATTTTCACCAGAAACCAAATGTAACAGCCAACCAAAACAATACCTTTCAATGTTTCTCACTTGACTATTAAAAATAGTTAATCCAGCTGGCGAGTTTGTAACTATTCTGGCATTGGTTCAGTGAAAACTGATTATGCCTCAGGTCTTGAATGTACTGACTACAAGCAGGACAGATACCAGAATTATTTTTTGGCATATGACAAAGGTTTTTTTTCCTGAGTATATATTAATTTGCATTTCCTTTCTTTAAAAAAACCCTTCTGAATCTGTGCAGGATTCACAGTTAATTCGTACATTTTCTTTTTTTCATTTAGACTGTTTATCAAAGTACGCTTCAATGTTATCAAGGAGATCAGGGACAGATTGTTCATTTTATTCCTAATAATGGAAACAGAACACTTTTTTTGAAATGTGAGGTAAATATAGGGTGGCTGAACATCATAACCCACAATGGGCATGAAGATTGAACTGCTCAAATAGCTGATGAGTATTGTTCCGTTGCAGTCAACTTGATGCTTCATGTAGCCTGTTTGTTTGTGACCAGTTGTGCTCTTCATTGACTGGACACCTCCATTTAGAGTCCAAAAAATGTTAAAGTATTGCAACATTTGAGGATTGATGGGATCAGGTGGAGGCATCCTGCATCTCTTGAAGGAAAGGTGTATTTCAGCCACACAAAATTATGGGATAATCTTCAAAGGTCATTCAGGGCTGTGTGATTCTTTTGCAGTGTGACAGGAAGGACTCCAAGATATTCCGATTCCATATTTGATGCAAGAACATTGAACATATTTCATGGAATATAGAACTGTACAGCACAGGAACAGGCTCTTTGGCCCACAATGCTTTGGGTGAACATGATGTAAAGTAAAACTGGTCTCATCTGCCTGTACATGATCCATATCCCTCTATCCTCTGCACATCCATGTGCCTATCTAAAAGTCTCTTAAACGCCACTATCGTACCTGCTTCCACCACCACCTCTGGCATTGAGTTCCAGGCCCTCACTACTCTGTAAAAAAAACTTGCCCCGCACATCTCCATTAAACCTACTCCCTCTCATCTTTTAGCTACACCTTCTAATGTTGGACATTTCCACCCTGCAAAAAATGGTTCTGACCTGCCAGCCAATCTATGCCTTTCATAATTTTATATCCTTCTATTAAGTCACCATGAACCTCCGACATTCTAGAGAAAACAATCCAAATTTACTCAACCTCTCCCTGTAGCTGAAACTCTCTAATCCAGGTAGCATTCTGGAAAACGTCCTCGGCACCCTCTCCAAAGCCTCGTCTTTCCTATAATGGGGCAATCAGAACTGCATGCAATACTCCAAATGCAACCTAATCAAAGTCCAATAGGGCAGGATTATGACTTCCTGACTCTTATATTTAATGCCCCTAACAATGAAGGCAAGCATACCAGATGCCTTCTTTACCACCTTATCTACTTGTGTGGACACCTTCAGTGAGCTATGAATTTGGAATGAAGATCCCTCTGCATATCAATGCTGTTAAGGGTCGTGCCATAACTGTATAATCCCCCCCTACATTTAACCATCCAAAGTGCAGCACCTCACACTTGCTCGAGCCATTTCTCTGCCCATTTCTGCAGCTGATCTATATCCCACTGTGTCGTCTGACAGCATTTCTCACTAACTGTAACTCCTCCAATTTTGGATTGTCAACAAACGTACACACAAACCCATCGATATTTACATCTAGGTCATTTATATATATCATAATCTGCAGGTGTTCCAGCACAGATCCTTGCGGAACTCCACCAGTCCTCACATAACTCTAGCCACAATATCTATCACAATTCTCTGACTTCCATAAATAAGCCAGTTCTGAATCCATATGACCAAGTCATCGTGAATCCTGTACATCTTCATCTTCTGGATCAACCTACCATGGGTGACTGTAAATAAAAGCTTTAGTGAGTTCCATGTGTACAATATTCATTGCTCTACCTTCATCAATCTGTCACCTACACAAAAAAACTCAATCAAGTTAGTGAGACACAACTTGCCACGTACCAAGCATTGCTGGCTATCTCTAATTAGCCCATTCACTTAAAAAATGGGGGTAGATCTTATCTCCAAGAATTCTTGCCAATAATGTTGCTACCACAGACGTGTTGCTCACCGGCCTATTGTTCCCTGGATTCTCCCCACTTCCTTTCTTAAACAAAGGAACAACATTGGCCACTCTCCGGTACTCCGGGACTGCCCTTTATTCTGAAATAGAATGAAAAGTGGTAGATCTGTTCCTCTAAGACTAAATCTGCCCTCTTTATCCCTCTATGGCAGCTGGTGAGCATGAGTACAGTGTGGCCCATTAATAAAATGCTGATAAATGGAGCTGACTTAATTAACATAACCATTTAAAGTGGCAGTATTCCAATATCTTTCAATGAAAGGTTTAATTTATCATTGATATTATCAAAAGGTTTTGTGCAAAAACAGCAATGCTTCCGTATCCTGGGAAATCAACAGTTTGTGTACGAGGTAGTTCAACATGAAAAGGAGAAAAAAATATATTGGAAAAATGAGAACATAAAGTTTTGGGTTGCTCTTAAAAGTATTCAAAGAATAGCAGCCTAAAATGTAGCAACAGGGAATAAATAGAAAGAGTGAAGGTAAGACTAGCAAAGTGAAAAAATAGAAGTATAATAATAAAGAATATGTCTGGATGTCTTGGATAAAATGAAAATCCAATCATTATTTATCCTGTTTCACTTGGGAAATTTTAATGATCAATATGTATCACTGTTCCATTAATCGCTCAAAATACTTTGGTAAATTAAAATTTGGGTTGCATATTTTTGAGAATTTGCTGAAACTGGTTCCAGATTATAATTTTGTTCCTGTAAGTGTAATTGTTCATTTATACAAAATCACGTTCCACAGGGGATAATAATGTTGCTGTATTTTGCAAAGGGATGGAAGAACACAACCACTACTAGTTCCACAAGGATGCTTCAACTACTTTCCAGCAATGGGAGTACTGATGATTAGGTATTTCACAATTCTACACGTGGAATGGCAACTGCGTGAAAGACTTTCAGAAGGCTTTCAACAAGGTCCCACACAAGAGATTAGTATACAAACTTAATGCACTATTGGGGGTTCAGTATTGATGTGGATAGAGAACTGGCTAGCAAACAGGAAGCAAAGAGTAGGAGTAAACGGGTCCTTTTCATAATGGCAGGCAGTGACTAGTGGGGTACCGCAAGGCTCAGTGCTGGGACCCCAGCTATTTACAATATATATTAATGATTTGGATGAGGGAATTGAATGCAACATCTCCACGTTTGCGGATGACAAGCTGGGGGGCAGTGTTAGCTGTGAGGAGGATGCTAGGAGGCTGCAAGGTGACTTGGATAGGTTGGGTGAGTGGGCAAATGCATGGCAGATGCAGTATAATGTGGATAAATGTGAGGTTATCTACTTTGGTGGCAAAAACAGGAAAGTAGACTATTATCTGAATGGTGGCCGATTAGAAAAAGAGGAGATGCAACGAGACCTGGGTGTCATGGTACACCAGTCATTGAAAGTAGGCATGCAGGTGCAGCAGGCAGTGAAGAAAGCGAATGGTATGTTAGCATTCATAGCAAAAGGATTTGAGTATAGGAGCAGGGAGGTTCTACTGCAGTTGTACAGGGTCTTGGTGAGACCACACCTGGAGTTTTGCGTACAGTTTTGGTCTCCAAATCTGAGGAAAGACATTCTTGCCATAGAGGGAGTACAGAGAAGGTTCACCAGACTGATTCCTGGGATGTCAGGACTTTCATATGAAGAAAGACTGGATAGACTTGGCTTGTACTCGCTAGAATTTAGAAGATCGAGGGGGATCTTATAGAAACGTACAACATTTTTAAGGGATTGGTCAGGCTAGATGCAGGAAGATTGTTCCCGATGTTGGGAAGTCCAGGACAAGGGGTTATAGTTTAAGGATAAAGGGGAAATCCTTTAGGACCGAGATGAGAAAAACATTTTTCACACAGAGAGTGGTGAATCTCTGGAACTCTCTGCCACAGAAGGTAGTTGAGGCCAGTTCATTGGCTATATTTAAGAGGGAGTTAGATGTGGCCCTTGTGGCTAAAGGGATCGGGGGGTATGGAGAGGGCAGATACAGGATACTGAGTTGGATGATCAGCCATGATCATATTGAATGGCGGTGCAGGCTCGAAGGGCCGAATGGCCTACTCCTGCACCTATTTTCTATGTGTATTAAGCCCAGACTTACATTTAAAATGTCAATACAGTTTTTAAGTTTTAGCCTACACTAGTGGTAGCTTTAAATACTAAGTTTTGGTGTACCCTCATAGAGTCATAGAGTGATACAGTGTGGAAACAGGCCCTTCGGCCCAACTTGCCTACACCGGCCAACAATGTCCCAGCTGCCCTAGTCCCACTTGCCAGCATTTGGTGCATAATTCTCCACACCTGTTCTATCCATGTACCTGTCTAACTGTTTCTTAAACAATGGTATAGTCCCAGCCTCATCTACCTCTTCTGACAGCTTGTTCCATATACCCGCCATCCTCTGTGTGAAAAAGTTACCCCTCGGATTCATTTTAAATCGTTTCCCCTTCACCTTGAACCCTATGTCCTCTGGACCTCGATTGCCCTATGGGTAAAAGACTGTGCATCTACCCGATCTATTCCTTTCATGATTTTGTATACCTCTATAAGATCTCCCCTCATCCTCCTATGCTCCATGGAATAGAGACCCAGCCTACTTAACCTCTCCCTTTAGCTCACACCCTCTAATCCTGGCAACATCCTCATAAATCTTTTCTGAACCCTTTCAAGCTTGACAATATCTTTCCTCTAACATGGTGCCCAGAACTGAACACAATATTCTAAATGCAATCTCGTCAATCTTATACAACTGTGACATGACCTCCCAACGTCTATACTCAATACTCTGACTGATGAAGGCCAAAGTACCAAAAGCCTTTTTAACCACCTTATCTACCTGCGACTCGACCTTCAAGGAACCATGCACTTGTACTCCTAGATCTCTCTGCTCTTCAACATTACCCAGAGGTCTACCATTTACTGTGTAGGTCCTGCCCTGGTTCGATGTCCCAAAATGCAACAACCCACACGTCTCTGTATTAAATTCCATCAACCATTCCTCTGCCCGCCTGGCCAATCGATCCAGATCCTGCTTCATTCGGTCACAACTATCTTCACTATCTGCAAAACCACTAACTTTTGTATCATCAGCAAACTTGCTAATCTTGCCCTGTATGTTCTCATCAAAATCATTGATGTAGATGACAAACAGTAACCGGCCCAGCAACAAATCCTGTGGCACACCCCTAGTCACAGGCATCCAGTCTGAGAAGCAACCTCCACCATCACCCTCTGCTTCCTTCCATGGAGCCAATTTGCTATCCATTCAGCTATCTCTCCTTGGATACCTTGAGATCTAACCTTCCAGAGCAGCCTGCCATGTGGCGCTTTATTGAACGCTTTACTAAAGTCCATGTACACAACATCTACAGCTCTGCCCTCATCAACCTTTTTGCTCACGGCTTCAAAAAAATCAATCGGATTTGTGAGACACGACCTCCCACATACAAAACCACGCTAATTGTCCCTAATCAGCCCTTGCCCATCCAAATGCCTGTATATCCTATCCCTCAGAATACTCTCCAGTAACTTACCAACTGCACATGTTCTCATCGGCCCTTCGTATGTAATCAATAGACAATGGACAATAAGTGCAGGACCATTCGGCCCTTCGAGCCAGTACCGCCATTCAATGTGATCATGGTTTCTTGGTTTCTTGGTCCTCCAAAATATTCCAAATGGAATTTAAACTGGTGATCATCTATCTATCTATCATCTATCTATCTATCTATCTATCTATCTATCTATCTATCTATCTATCTATCTATCTATCTATCTATCTATCTATCTATCTATCTATCTTTCTCTCTTCTCTCTTCTCTCTTTTCCCTTCTATCTCTCCTCTTTCTATCTCTCTTTTTCTTCTATCTCTCTCCTCTCTTTTATTTCCATCTCTATCTCTCCTTTTCTTATTCTATCCCTCTCTCCTCTTCTATCTACCTATCTCTCTCCTCTCTTTCTCTCTCTTTTACTTCTTCTATCTCTCTCTCTCTTTTCTTCTTTCTATCTCTCTCTCTCTTTTCTTCTTCTTTCTCTCTCTATCTTCTCTCTCTATATATCTTTCTCCTCTTTCTATCTCTCTTTTTCTTCTCTCTCTCTCTCCTCTTTTTTTTATTATCTCTCTCTCTCCTTTTCTTCCTCTATCTATCCGTCTCTCCTCTCTGGTTGATCATCCACAATCAGTACCCCATTCCTGCCTTCTCCCCATATCCCCTGACTCCGCTATCTAAGAGCTCTATCTAACTCTCTGAAAGCATCCAGAGAACCGGCCTCCACCGCCATCTGAGGCAGAGAATTCCACAGACTTCTAGCTCTCTGTGTGAAAAAGTTTTTCCTCATCTCCATTCTAAATGGCTTACCCCTTAATTCTTAAACTGTGGCCCCTGGTTCTGACCCCCCCCCCCCCCCCCCCCCCCCCCCCCAAACTTCAGGAACATGTTTCCTGCCTCTAGCGTGTCCAAACCCTGAATAACCTTATATGTTTCAATAAGATACCCTCTCATCCTAAATTCCAGAGTATACAAGCCCAACCGCTCCATTCTATCAACATATGACAGTCCCGTCATCCCAAGAGTTAACCTTGTAAACCTATGCTGCACGCCCTCAATAGCAAGAATGCCCTTCCTCTAATTTGGAGACCAAAACTGCACACAATACTCCAGGTGTGGTCTCATTAGGGCCTTGTACAACCTTGTACAGAAGGACCTCTTTGCTCCTATACTCAACTCCTCTTCTTATGAAGACCAACATACCATTCGCTTTCTTCATTGCCTGCTGTACTTGCATGCTTACTTTAGTTCCCAGCATTTTCCCTGCAGCCGTTCTTGAAAAGAGGCACAACATTTGTCACCCTCCAATCTGCTGGCACCTCTCTTGCATTTAAGGACGACTCATAAATTTCAACCAGGGCTCCAGCAATTTCCTCTCTAGTTTCCCGCAATGTCCTCGGATATATCTGATCAGGCCTTGGAGATTTCTCTACCTTCAAACACGACAGTACCTTCAGTACTTCCTCGATGGTAACCCTGACTGCTCACATGACATTTTCAGTGACTGCTCCAATTTCCTCCATCCTACTGTCTTTCTCCTCGGTAAATACAGAGGAGAAATACTCATTGAGGACCTTGCCCATCTCCTGTGGTTCGTTTGTTCCTTAAACCTCTGTCCTACTTACGTGTCCTTGGCACGCTAATTACGCGACCTCGTGGTCGCTTTGAAGCGCGACGGTCCCGCTGAGTTACTCCAGCATTTTGTGTCTATCTGGAAGTAGGAGTGGGGGCGGATTCGGACCACAACGGCCGTGACCCCAGGCCGAGCTCGGCAATCGTTTGCCGGCTTCTGCTGCTGTTAGAGGTGAGACGTTGCGTCGCGCCAGGGTCTTGGGCCTGTCCCATGTTGGCCGTCAGTTCCGCGACAGGCCGTTGGCAGGCGAAGATTTTGTTCGCTACAAAAATTTCGGAGCCCCACGCGATGTCACACACAACTACATACCCCTCCGCGCTTCTCAGTGGGACCGGCCCTGCGCGGCCATACAATGCCCGTGCGCCTCAACGCGACCACGAGGTAGCGTAATTTGCGTGCCAAGGACACGTATGTGGGACAGGCCCTTTAGTTCCCGAAACTCCTCCAGGGATGCACTTGTTCCCAGCTGCCTATACCTGTCCCATGCATCCTTCTTGTTTTCGACTAACGTCTCAATTTCCGTCGTCATCCAAGCTTCATTACGTTTGCCTGCTTTGCCTTTCACTCTAACGGGGACTTACACATCCTGAGCTCTCTTCAGTACACTTTTAAGAACATCCCACTTGGCCGTTTCCTTTTCCCTCAAACAACCTGCTCCAGTCAACTTGAGCGAGACCTTCCCTCATACCCTCAAAGTTGGCCTTACCCCAGTTGAGCATTTTAAGACATGGACCCTTTCCGTTCCGATCCATAACTATCTTAAACCTAATCGAACTGTGGTCACTAGTCCCAAAAGGCACACACACTTCATTAACTTGCCCTTCCCAATTTCCCAATACTAGATCCAGCGTTGCTCTCCCACGTGAGCGAGCCTCTACACATACTGTTTAATAAAACTCTCCTGAACACTTTGTAGGAATATTGGGAAAGATACAAGATACAAGATATATTTATTTGTCACATGTGCCAGATGGCACAGTGAAATGAGATAACCATACAGCCATACAATAAAAATAAAGAACACCAAACACGATAGAATTCAACATAAAAACATTCCCACACAGCGGAATCAAAATCCCCACTGTGAGGGAAGGCACCAAAGTCGGTCTCTTCCTCCAATGTTCACCCGTGGTCAGGGCCTCCCCGAGCTCTCCGCAGTCGCCGCTATGGGCGGCCCGATGTTCAGGCTCGCACTGCCGGGGTGACGTAAGTCCGATGTCGGGGCTGGGGGACGTCCTCAGCGGCCTAGACAACAGAGTCGGCCACCTCCTACCAAAGTCCGTGGCTCCCAAAGTGCGCAGGCCGCGCCCAGCGGAGACTCATGCTGGCGGCCCTCTGCAAGGAGCCCCAGGACTCTGCGATGACGGTCAGCGCCGCCCGAGTTGGAAAATCTCCCAAACCGCAGTTCCACGATGTTGGAGCAGCGGCCCAACGCTCCGGAGCTCTAAACAGCGATCCCGGTAGGCATCGCCCGCTCCGTGGTGAATTCAGCGCTGCGCCGCCGCTGTTGCAGCTCTGGTCTAGTTCCTGGTCCCCGGCAGGAAAGGCTGCTCCAATCCAGCTGGTAGGCCGCGAGGTGGGGGGCGAGGACGCGACTCGGAGAAATAGTCGCGTCCCCGCCAGGAAGCGACTGGGAAACAGTTTCCCCCTTACCCTGCCCCCCTCCCCCACATAGAAAAGTTAAAGTTTCCCCCCAAAACAGACATTAAACTAACTGAAAATTTAAAAAAAGATTGAAAAGATGAACAGGCTGTAGGCAGAGGCCACCAATGCAGCGCCCCTACTCAGATGCTGTTCCGACTCAGTTGGTGTTCCGAAAGTTGAAATCCCCTAATACAACATCCTTATTTAACCTGCAGCTGTCTGCAAACCTCCGGCACATTTGCTCTGCTTATTCCAGTTGACTATTTGGGGGTCTGTACTACACCCCCAACAAGGTGATCTTCCCTTTCTTCTTCCTCAGCTCCACTAATATAGCCTCACTAGACGAACCGTCCATAATGTCACCTCTGAACACAGCCGTGAGATCCTCCATAACCAACAATGCAACTCCCCCTCCTCTTTTCTCCTCACCCCTGTCTCTCCTGAAGCTAATCGAATTGTGGTTAGCTTCAGGAGCATTGAGCTGGCAGTCCTGCCCCTCCCTTAACCAGGTTTCAGTCATGGCTACAACGTCCCAGTCGCTCATACCTATCCATGCCCTAAGCTCATCCGCCTTACCCATCAAGCCCCTTACATTAAAATACGTGGGGTGGGAGATGGCAACCTTCACGTGGTCCGCCCTGTTCGACGAATACAATCAACCTGGTGTGCACAATCAAATAAGATCAAATTGAACAAGTTGTCCCACAACTTTAGGCTGTGCATGCCATATGCAAGAAGAAGATTAAAATACGTGCAGTTTAAACCAACACTCTCGCTCTCTTGCTTTTTGCCTATTCTGTCCATTAACCTTTCCCACACCACCCTCCATACCAACTTCTAGCCTCTCCAGTGCCTCTGTCTTGCAGGAGATCCCACCCCACTACCGATCTAGTTTAAACCCTCCGTGCAGCACTAGCAAACCTTCATGCGAGGATGTTTGCCAATGATGGCAGTGCAGTTTGAGGCTTGTATATGTTTGAGATAGCTTAGATCATTATGCCATGGTGGATACTGAAGGTGATTATGCACATTATGTCTTGGTAGACTCTGGAGATAACTGCACACATTAATCGTTATTTTACATTGGGGTGACTGTGCACTTTAAGCTTTGGAATGCACTGAAAATGATTGTGTATGAAGAATAATTGAGGTCACAAGTAGTTACATTACAATTGCACTAAGAAAGACATAAAACAATATATTCTAAATTGACCGTTTTCTTCGAGGTATTGCTGATATATGGAGGCAGAGAGAAAATCTTTTACATTTTTTATTAAGTAAAAAGTAAATTTCACAATGTAAACGCAGCAAAGTATGTTCAAGCCAAGATAGTGCCTGACCCCCCCCCCCGACCCAACACCCCTCCCCGCATGTGCTCGTCCTATTGCTCCAGGGGTGACTGTAGTCATTGATATGGAATTCATAAATTTCAGAACACCATGGTTAAATTAACAAATGGTTAAAACGCCCTTGGAGACAGAGGTAGCTCTCATGTACAAAAGCTCCTGCATACCAATTATATAAGGATGGTACTATGCCCAAGAGAAATCACAATGATGACTTCATCATCAAGGACAAGTAGTTCTTTTTCAATGATTCCAGCAAAACTGCCTTCATTATTCCAAATTTCTTTGATTTTTATTGTTGAAATATATGAGGATTTATATCCAGAAGTTTATAAATAACCTTGTTTAAATAAATAAAATTTACTATTTAACATTAAAAATCTTCCAGAGTTTTGTTGAGTAAAAGAAAGTCAAATTACCACTTTAAATAACAAATGTTCTTGACATGTGAAAAATCGATACAATAAATGTCAACACGTTACATCTCTGATATATGACACACACCTATTATAAAAATTACAAAAATATGAAAGTGATCCATGGTTTCTCAATATTTTAATTTATACTTACAATTACTATAGCATAATTTTGATTGATGTAACACATGAAAATAAATTAAAATTAGCCAAAAGGTCAAAGCCTAACTTACAGAGACTTTCCTCCACTGGTTCGAATTTTTCTAAGAGTAATCAATGTCTTTGGTTCTGTCTTCACTAAGGGAGACACAAACAATCACTCAAGAATACTAGGGGAGCAAGGATCTAGTGGGAGGGAGGAACTGAAGGGAATCCACATTAGTCAGGAAATGGTGTTAGGTATACTGTTGGGACTGAAGGCAGATAAATCCACAGGGCCTGATGGTCTGCATCCCAGAGTACTCAAGGAGGTGGCCCTAGAAATGGTGGATGCATTGGTGATAATTTTCCAAAGTTCTCTCGACTCTGGATCAGTTCCTGTGGAATGAAGGGTAGCGAATGTAGCTCCACTTTTTAAGAAAGGCGGGAGAGAAAAAATGGGGAATTATAGACCAGTTAACCTTACATCATGGGGAAGATGCTTGAGTCGATTATTAAAGATGTTATAGCAGCGTATTTGGAAAGCAGTGGCAGGATCGGTCAACGTCAGCATAGATTTATGAAGGGGAAATAATGCTAGACTAATCTTCTGGAATTTTTTGAGGATGTAACAAGTAGAATGGATAAGGGAGAAAAAGCCTTTCACAAGGTCCCACACAAGAGATTAGTGTGCAAAATTAGACCACATGGTATTGGGGGTAGGATATTGACATGGATAGAGAACTGGTTGGCAGACCAAGCAAAGAGTAGGAATTAATGGATCCTTTTCAGAATGGCAGGCAGTGACTAGTGGGATACTGCAAAACCCCGGTGCTGGGATCCCAATTATTTATAATATATATTATTAACGATTTAGGAATTGCGGATGACACAAATCTGGGTGGCCAGTGTGAGCTACGATGAGGATGCTATGAGGCTGCTGGATGATTTGGATAGGTTGGGTGAGTGGGCAGATGCATGGCAGATGCAGTATAATGTGGATAAATGTGAGATTATCCACTTTGGTGGTAAGAACAGGAAGGCAGACTATTATCTGAATGGTGTCAGATTAGTAAAAGGGGAGGTGCAACGAGAATTGGGTGTCCTTGTACTTCAGTCACTGAAAGTAAGCACGCAGGTACAGCAGGCAGTGAAGAGAGCTAATGGCATGTTGGCCTTCATTGCAAGAGGATTTGAGTTTAGGAGCAAGGAGGTCCCACTGCAGTTGTATAGCGCCATGGTGAGACCACACCTATAGTATTATGTGCAGTTTTGGTCTCCTCATTTGAGGAAGGACATTATTGTTGTTGAGGGAGTGCAGCGTTGAATCACCAGGTTAATTCCCGGGATGGCAGGATTGACACATGATGAAAGAATGAGTCGCCTGGGCTTGTATTCACTGGAATTTAGAAGGATGAAAGGGGATCTTAGAGAAACATATAAAATTCTTAAAGGAACGGACAGCCTAGATACAGGAAAAAAAATTCCAATGTTCGGGGAGTCCAGGGCCAGGGGTTACAGTTTAAGAATTACAAGGTAGGCCATTTAGGACTAAAATGAGGAAAAAGCTTTTCACCCAGAGAGTTGTGAATTTTCTGCCACAGAAGGCAGTGGAGGCCATTTCTCTTGGATGTTTTCCAGAGTGTATTGGGGCTTTGAGACCATCCTGGTGGGGGATGGAGGTGTAGAGTGACAGGACGTCCATGGTGAAGATGAGGGGATGGGGGCCTAGAGAATGGAATGCCTGGAGATGACAGAGAGTGTCTGAGGTGTCTTGAACATAAGTCGGGAGGGATTTAACCGGGGGGGTAAGATGGAGTCGAGGTACATGGAAATAAGTTCGGTAGGGCACGAACAGGCAGAGACAATGGGTCTACCAGGATAGCCAGGTTTGTGGATTTTGGGGAGAAGGTAAAATCGGGCTGTGCATGGCTGGGGAACGATGAGGTTGGAGGCTTGGGGGGCGCAGGGAGCCGGAGTTGATGGAATCAGTGATGGTGCTAGAGATAGTGACCTTGTGCTCGTCAGTGGGGTCATGGTCCAGGGATAAGTAGGAGGAGGTATCCGAGAGTTGGCTCGTGGCCTCAGCTTTGTAGAGATCGACATGCTAGACTACCACGGCACCTCCCTTGTCGGCGGGTTTGATAACCCAGTCTGGGTAGTTGCAGAGTGAGTCGATGACTGTATGTTCGGGGGGGAGAGGTTAGAGTGAGACGGGGGAGTGGAGAAGTTGAGGCGGTTGATGTTGTTTGAAGGTTAATTTGCTTGTATAAGTGTAAATTGTCCCTAGTGTGTGTAGGATGTTGTTAATGTGCAGAGATCACTGGTTGGTGCGGACTAGGTGGACTGAAGGGCCTGTTTCCGTACTGTATCTCTAAACTAAACTAAACATAAACTAAAACAGAATAACTTCCCCATCATCACACAATAGGTAGGATTGTAATGTTGGTCTCTCTGTTAATTAACAGCTCACCTATTCTAAAGATGAGAAATCTAAACTTGCGCTGAAACCACAGATCAAAGGGCATGATCACAAAATCAGATTGCATAAATAGGTATTTTAACCCTTAAAATGGGAGGGTTTGGACCAGTAGGAATGCAACATTTTTCTTTCCCAAGGCCACCTTGTACTGCTTTTGATTTATCAGGAGGCGGAAATGATGGCGGTGAACATTCAGCACCTTCTTAGAAATTGATCATTCATTTAATTAGGTTAGTTTAGTTGAGAGATACAGCAAGCAAACAGGCCATTCGGCTCACCGAGTCCATGCCAACCAGCAATCACTGTAAACTGGCACTATCCTACACACCAGGGACAATTTACAAATTTTACCGAAGCCAAAATAGCCTACAAACCTTTACGTCTTTGGAATGTGGGAGGAAGCTGCAGCATCGGGGGAAACGCATGCCATCACAGCAAGAATGTACAATCTCCGTACAGACAGCACCTAGAGAAGGATCGAACCGGGTCTCTGGCACTATAAGGCAGCAACTCTACCGCTCCTATTGTTTTGAAGAGGGCATTGAAATTTATTTTGAAATGGGCTAATTGCTTCAAAATTTCATTTCCATTTGAGATTTTAAGCTGCACATGAAGAGAGGCTAGGTGTGCTGCATGGATAGGTAACTTGCTTTTGGGCACTGCTTGTGGACTAGTAGGAGTACTGTTACATTTACTACCTCTGACCCTCACCAATGATTAAGTGAATGATCAACTCTTGTTAGAATTAAGAGGGGTAAGATTTACTAGAAACCTGCAGGACAACCTTTACACCCAGAAGGTGGTGGGTATATGGAACGAGCAGCCAGAGGAACTAGCTGAGACAGGTACAATAACAACATTTAAAAGACAGACACAAAATGCTGGAGTAACTCAGCGGGACAGGTGATATTCTGAAACGTCACCCATTCCTTCTATCCAAAGATGCTGCCTGTCCTACTGAGTTACTCCAGTATTTTGTGTCTATCTTTGGTGTAAACCAGCATGTAGGAGTTCCTTCCTATACATTTTAAATACATTTGGATAGCCAGGTACATGGATGAGAAATATTTGCCAAATGTGGGCACATGGGACTAGCTCAGATAGGGCATTTTTGTTGGGGACAAATTGGGCCAGAGGACCTGTTTCTATTCTATATGACTGTCCTCTTTTCCCAGCAAGCTGAACATTTTACTTGCTTCTAGGATACAACATACAAAGTAGAATTTCTACCTCAATGGAGAGTGAAGCCCAGCAATTAGAAACATATAAAATAGGTGAAGGAGTAGACCATTGGGCCCTTCGATATGATCATGGCTGAACATCTAAAATCAGTACCCGTTCCTACTTTTTCCCCATATCCCCTGATTGCTTTAGCCCTAAGAGCTAAATCTAAGTCTCTCTTGATTAGGTTGGCATCTGGGTAATAATTGCAGAAAACTCTGCACACCCACCTATTTGGATAAATATGTGTGTTGAAAGTCGATCCAGCTCGCGGTTTCATCGCTGACGGTCGATCCAGCTGGAGGTTTTTCAGGCGAGTGCCGTCGAGCTTGAAGGTCGAAGACAGTCGCTGAAAAGTCGCGTTAGTGGGACAGGCCCTTAAGTGTTAACTCTGATCCTGGCAAACTCTGCAGATGTTTATATGAACGGCTGGGCATTCGCGGCAGTTTCTGTTTTTATTTATGATTTTCAGTAATGAGAGTATTTTGCTTTTGAATTTGTACAAATAAAGTGTATTCAAGCAGATAACAGAAATGAAATGACAGTTTTTCCTCTGCAACACCCAGTCCATAAATTAACTGACAGGAATCTTGCAGAGCTAGAGCTGTAAGGAGTGAAAAATTATTAAAAGCAGACCTGAAAAAATAGAAGAACTTAGAAAAAGGGGAACTGGTGTTAAAGCTCATTAAATCTACTGCTTTGAGAGACAATAAATAACCTATTCATAATCGTATTTCACTCTATCCATACAATCTCCTGAAAGGTCTCCTGAGAATTTTTCTGACATTGCCAAAGGCAATAAAAAGACCACTGTGGAAGATTTATTCATTACCACATTTCCACAATGCAAATGGGGCCAAGTGGCTACTACACAACTGTAATTATCAATAGTAACATTTATAGTAACTAGAGTTTGGTGATACTTCCAACAGCCACTTCAAATCCAACTCGACATGGCCCACATTCTTGAGCTATTGCTTGTTACCAATTCTGAGCATTCTCCAGAGAAGCCTCCATGTTGAGGGAACGTGACACATTTAAAGGGCCTGATTTCCTTGGCCAAGTCAATGGCCTTCATTAGGTGAAATGCTGAAACCATTTGAGGAACAAAGACATTTACAAGACCTCTTTCTTGACACAACACTAGTTCCTGAATTTTACTCCTTGTTGCAGGAAGCATAGGAGCATAGCAAACAGCTGGACAGTAAGTTCCCATTCCTACAAGCTGCCTGCTCCTGTAAGTTGTCGAAAAAGTAAATTAATTCTCTGTCCTCGAGTAAGAAGGGTTTTCTTGTTCATGGGCCATCAGGATCAAGGTAACTTGGTCCCACTCCAATCTTACTGGTTCCAAGGTGGCTTATGAGGATAACATGAAAACAGCAGATTCTACCACAGATGGGACTGGAGAAGCTTGCGTAAGTACCCTAATGCAACAGTGAGCAGCAAACATTGAGCTGAAGCAGAGATCAGCAGGAACAGTGTGGAATGGTTCCTGACATGTCAGGGAATCTAACAGTGATTGGAACCTTGATCTCCACAGGCAAGACAGTCCAGCGATGTGTGAAACTGGGTTGGACTTTCACAGTGAATGGAAGAGTCCTCAGGAGTATTGTAGAACCGTATCATCAAATAGTACAAGTATATACTGTACTTCTCTGAAAGCGGCATCACACCTGGACAGGGTGGTGAAGAAGACTTTTGGCATGTTGGTCTCCATCAGTAAGTACATTGAGTATTGAAGTTGAGACATTACGTTTCAGTTGTAAAATATATTGGTGAAGCCAATCTCAAGTATGGTCCTCAGCTTTGAGCACTGCGTTAAAGTAAAGACGCCTTTAAGTTTTTAGTTTGGTTTAGAGATGCAATGCAGAAACAAGCCCTTTGGTCCACCTCATCCGCACCGACCAGCGATCCCTGCACACCAACACAATCCTACACACACTAGGGACAATCTACAATTTACCCAAGCCAATTAACCTACAAACCTACAAAACATCTTTGGAGTGTGGGAGGAAACCAGAACAACCAGAGAAAACCCATGCAAGTCACGGGGAGAACGTACAAACTCCGACAGCACCTGTGGTCAGGATTGTGCTCTGGTATTGGCCTGTTAGCATCGAACAGTGGGGCTATAAGACTGTAGAATCATTGGATCAAATCTGTTATTGAAGGAGGAATTCCAGATTTTCAACCTGTAATCCTCTGATCCAAAATTAAACTTCAATCTGAAACTTGCTCTGGATGCTCAACTGTTTAGGCCTTCCTGAGTTACATCCTTTGGAGAGATGTGAGCATTTTCTTTTATCCCAGTCAGACAGCACCCTTTCCCATTTTTAGTCATATGCTGAATGATTCTTATCTTCTACCAGTCCATTGCTAAACACTTCCACATGTAAGACAGGAATAGCTTAAATTATGGATAGATGATGCAAGGGCTCTTCACAGACTCCTACATATACAAAAGAGCAGTTAGAGACAAGGCACAACCGTTAATAACTGCCTTACAGTACCACTGATCGTTCATACGCCAAACTATATATTCTACTTCCATTTGCAAGTGAGGTTTTGTGTACTAGACTAATAACTGGAAAGTACTGGTTATATTATTTGGAATGACTACACAGTTTAGAGTTGGATTTGCTGATGTTTATAAGATTGAGAGTGAGAGTGAAACATTTATAATTCTCAGAGGTCTCAATAGAATCAATGTGGTTAAGGTGTTATCTCTTGTGAGAAAACAGAACTAGGGGTCACTGCTTTGGAAAAGAGGGTAACCTATTTAAGACAGATTAATTTATTTTCCTTTCAGAGTATCTGGAACATCCACGATTCTTATTTAATAATAGAGCAGGCTCAAGGGGCAAAGCTTTCCTGCTCATAATATTTATGTCTATATGCCCAATTGGCTGGCTGTCTTTAAATCTGATTCTCTCCCACATCTGTATGGAGTTAGCAACAGAAGCCACAGGTGGATGTTCTGTTGGTGTAGCTGCCAAGACATGAGCCATTGATTTTCTTGTAACCTCTCCAAATAACATAAGGGCTTCATTAAGAACTGCATATTGATTTGCCAACTCTTGCTCAAACTTTCTTAGTTTCCATGTTGGAATGTATTACTGGTGCTTAATATGTGTCCAGAAAATAAATGCAGAGGATTGTAAGAATACAATTAATCTGAGGACATGGAAAGTGATTTGAAATAGGCTAAGCAAGTGTGATGCAAAATGTAAACAGGTAATTTTGACAAATGACAAAAAAACTGAGAACATGCATTTATGTACAAGAGGATGAATATTAATTTTATGTTAATTAGAGTTAATAAGGTTGATAGTCAACATTTCAGGTCTGCAAACATTTGTCAGCTGCGTCACAGATTAAAAGCACTGACTTTCTATTTCCACAGGTGTCGTCTGACCCGCTGAATTTTCTGATATTTGAACAGTTGAACAAAGGGGACTATAGAGCCATGAGGGAGGAGCTAGCCAAAGTTAGCTAGAAAGATACCCTAGCAGGGATGACAGTGGAACAACAATGGCAGGTATTTATGGGAATAATTACTTTTGGATTAATGGGAATAAGTTGCAGGATCAATTCATTCCAAAGAGGAAGAAAGATTCCAAGGGGAGTAAGGGGCGACCGTGGCTGACAAGGGAAGTCAGGGACAGTATGAAATAAAGAAGGAGAAGTACAGCGTAGCTAAGATGAGTGGGAGGCAAGAAGATTGGGTAATGTTTAAGAGCAGCAGAAGATAACTATAAAAGCAATACGGGGAGAAAAGATGAGAGTCGAGGAAAGCTAGCGAAGATTATAAAGGAGGATAGTAAAAGCTTTTTTAGGTATGTGAAAAATAGTTAATATCGAAGTTGGACCCTTGAAGACTGAAAAAGGTGAATTTATTATGGAGAACAAGGAAATGGCAGATGAGTTGAACAGGGTCCGTCTTCACTAAGGAGGTCACAAACAATCTTCCTGATGTACTAGTGGACCTGGGGTGATGGAGGAACTGTAGGAAATCAACATTAGGTAGGAAATGGTGTTAGGTAGATGGATGGGACTGAAGGATGATAAATCCCCTGGGCCTGATGGTCTGCATCCCAGGGTCCTCAGGGAGGTGGCTCTAGAAATCATGGACGCACTGGTGATCATTTTCCAACGTTCTATAGATTCAGGATCAGTTCCTGTGGATTGGAGGATAGCTAATGTTATCCCACTTTTCAAGAAAGGAGCAAGAGAGAAAACGGGGGAATTACAGACCAGTTAGCCTACTTGTGGGGAAAGATGCTGGCACAATTATTAAAGAGGTAATAATGGGGCATTTGATAGCAGCAAAAAGATGCCCAAGTCTCTGAAAGGGAAATCTGCTTGACTAATCTTCTCCACTAGATGTCAAGAAAAATGTCAGGGATTCAATGGATGTAGTGTATGTAGACTTTCAGAAAGCCTTTGATAAGGTCCCGCACAGGAGACTGGTGACTAAAATTAGAGAACATGATATTGGGGGTAGGGTGTTGACATGGATAGAAAATTGGTTGGCAGACAGGAAGCAAAGAGTAGGAGTGAACGGGTCCTTTTCAGAATGGTAGGCAGTGGCGAATGGAGTGCCGCAAGGCTTGGTGTTGGGGCCGCAACAGTTTACCATATATATTAATGATTTGGAAGAGGGAATTAGGAGCAACACTAGCAAGTTTGCGGATGACACAAAGCTGGGTGGCAGTGTGAACTATGAAGAGGATGTTAGGAGGTTGCAGGATGACCTGGACAGGTTGAGTGAGTGGGCAAATGCGTGGCAGGTGCAGTGTAATATACATAAATGTGAGGTTATCCACTTTGGCGGCAAAAACAAGGGGACAGATTATTATCTCAATGGGATTAGGTTGGGTAAGGGGGAGGTGCAGCGAGATCTGGGCATCCTTGTACACCGGTCACTGAAAGTTGGTTGTGAGGATGATGCTATGAGAATGCAGGGCGACTTGGACAGGTTGGGTGAGTGGGCAGATGCATGCCAGATGCAGTCTAATGAGGATAAATGTGAGGTTATCCACTTTGGTAACAAAAACAGGAAGGCAGATTATTATCTAAATGGTGTCAAGTTGGGAAAAGGGGAAGCACAATGGGATCTGGGGGGTCCTTGTTCATCAGTCAATGAAAGTATGCATGCAGGTACAGCAGGCAGTGAGGAAAGCGAATGGCATGTTGGCCTTCATAACACGAGGAGTTGGGAATGCAGCGTAGGTTTACAAGGTTCATTCCTAGGATGGCGGGACTGTCATATGCTGATAGAATGGAGGGGCTGGGCTTGTATACTCTGGAATTTAGGATGAGAGGGGATCTTATTGAAACATATGATTATTAAGAGTTTGGACATGCGAGAGGCAGGAAACATGTTCCCGAAGTTGGGGGACTTCAGAACCAGGGGCCACAGTTTAAGAATAAGGGGTAAGCCATTTATAAAGGAGATGAGGAAACACTTTTTCACACAGAGAGTTGTAAGTCTGTGAAATTCTCTGCCTCAGAGGACGGTGGAGGCCGGTTCTCTGGTACTTTCAAGAGAGATCGAGATAGGGATCTTAAAGATAGTGGAGTCAGGGGATAGGGGAGAAGGCAGGAATGGGGTACTGATTGGGGATGATCAGCCGTGATCACATTGAATTACGGTGCTGGCTCGAAGGGCCGAATGGCCTACTCCTGCACCTTTTGTCTATTGTCTATTTCTATTGTCTATTTTCTGCTTTTATTTCATATTTTCAGCCTCTGTGGTTTTTGATTTTCATTTAAAAGTGTTGATATTAAACTCAGTAGCGCATGTTTTATTTATTACAAGACGCTTTAAGGTTCCAAAATAACATATGTGGGGCATCAGCACCAGACTGAAATAAAATGTGCCAGATGCCACTCTGATGAAACTGGACCAAATCTCCACTAAGAAGGGTCCCAACCCGAGATGTCACCTATCCATGCTCTCTATGGATGCTGTCTGACCTGCTGAATTACTCCAGCATTGTATGTCTTTCCTTGACAAACCAGCATCTGCAGTTCCTTGTTTCCACTAGAACCATGTCTTGATCAGGGTGCAAGATTGACAATGCTGGCACCACCACTTTGAAACTGCTTGCTGGAACTAAAGCGGTATGGACAATTTTATTTCAGTGGTATGGACAACTTTATTTCAGTGGTATGCACAACCCCCACCTCCACCTGTACCATTTAATTGTCATAGGTTACAACTTCTTGCAGGTTAGGCTTATTTTACCATACTTACATAATTAGCCTACAGGGAATGGTCTGTCTTGTGAGATGAAAATATGCCATTTCCATATTTCCATAATTCCTTCTGATATATAATATAATACCTTTGGGTTGTGTTCAATGGTGATTCTAAGTTTGTCACAGGGAGAACCTTCAAACTCCACACAGACAGCACCCATGCTCAGGTTTGAACCTGGATCTCTGGACTAGCTGTGCCACTGTGCCACCCCATGGTATATTGCCTGCTGCACCATCTTGCCATTGTTACTAACCATCGCATGATCCTCTTGACCACAATGTTAAAAGATATGACAATAAAAAAATATCTTACAAATTTATTGCAAATCTATAAAATAAATCATACCAACTTGTGTACAAGAATAGCCGCGGCATTATTGGGGATTCTTTCAGTATGTCTTTGACTTACTAACACATTGCTAACTGTCTCTTGCAGAGAACTATACTGACTGTTTCTTCTTGGAAGTTCATATGAACAAATTCAAAATATATAATCATACACACTTGGGTCACCTCTTCAAATATTCAATTTGGTTGAACATGAGTGACCTAATGTTTGCAAGTCCATGTAACTCTCTAAAAAAAAATAGTGGGGATTTCTTGGATCCCCACTCTATTTATCGTTAAATATACAGTCTATTATTTTTCTAACAACTGGTAAGTGATTTCCTTCTCTCATCTTTCTTAAATCACATTTTTTTCAATCTATGATTGAATGATTGTCAAATCACAAGAACTGCAAGATTATAGGTAAGACAAGTACATCTATCTGGGGTCATATTTCCTTTATCCACAATGCTAGATAGAAACTGAAAATGGGCTGTTGACATTCTTTCAAACAATTACCTTTTTATTTCTGTAATTTGCTTAATTTCATTTTGCTAAGATCCTGATCAGTTTCCTTCATATGTCCCGTATATGATTACTTCCTTCTTATAGTCGTACAACCCGGAAACAGGGCCCTTCAGCCCAATTCATCCATGCTGACCTAAATGCCCCAATTGAGTTAGCCTCATTTGCCTGCATTTGGTCCATATCCCTCTAAACGTTTCCTATACATGTACCTGTCCAAGTATCTTTTAAAAGTTGTTATTGTACTTGCCTCAACTACCTCCTCTAGTAGCTCATTCCATATTCCCATTATACTCTGAGTGAAAAAACAAATTTCCATATACAAAAAGATCACATCAATTTTTGTAAGCCTCCCTCCAGGCCAACTACATTTTTGCTTGGATTTTTATATCTATTGCAAGTTTCAGTTTATTTGGCATTTTAGAGCTATTATTGTAGGTTTTCTTTCTTTATATCTCCTAATTGCCAGAGGTAGGAGTTTCTTGATCACTGTATGCTTTTAATTTATCTCCTACCTCTATAATTATCTTTGGCAGGTATTTTTACAAATAGCGTTCTCTCCTTTAATAGTGTAAATTTGTATTGCATTGAATTTTCAAAAAAATATTTCAGCAATGTTTACCATTTTAACAGATATGCCTAGTTTATTATGAATAGTCTCTAATTATTGGCTTAAAATCAGCCTAACTAAATCAAGACATTCATGATTTTCTATTTCACATATTGCATGCAACTTATTTAAATTAGGATCCCACTTAGATAAATATTCACATACCATTAAGCTATTAAAATATTCTGCTGTGCTAAGGAGCTGTCCCACGAGTTTAGAAGAGTTTGCCCTCGACTCAAACTCGCAGCATGGTCGACACGTGGACCTAGGAGGTCCTATGAGGTCACTGGAACTCTCCTTCATGCTCGAAGGAAGTTCCCGAATACTCGCGGCCTCAGGTAGGTCGCGGAAAAATTTTCAGCACGTTGAAAAATTTTCCACAAGTAAAAAAGTCGGCATGGTTCTTTTTAACTCATAGTGCAGTGGAGTGGGGTTGCTATTTAGTTGCAGGAAGCCGAGGGCAGCTGTAAGCAATCTCCTTCACTGACCGGGCATTTTAATTGGCTCATTGGAGTTTTCAGAACCAAGGAAAACCGACCGGTAGGTAAAATGCCCGCTAAACTTTATTAAATGTGTCTGACTTCTGAAAAGTGTCTCCACTCCTTCTCCCCCCCCCTTCTCTCCCCTTCTCTCCCTTTCTCTCCCATTCTCTCCCCTTCTCGCTCCTTCTCTCCCCCTGTCTCCCCCCCTCCGCGCTCTCTAAAGGACTTACCGTACACTGTGCAGCCGTCTTTTACCTTCCTCTTCATCGCGGGTGTGAATTTCAGACAGCGCTTCCCCGCTTTCCCTGGCCCCCATTTTGCGATGTATTTGTGTGAGTGTCTGTATGTGCAGTCGGTCGATCCAGCTCGTGGTTTCATTGCTGACGGTCAATCCAGCTCAAGGTTTTCCAGGCGAGTGCCCTAGAGCTTGAAGGTCAGAAGACACTCTTCTGAACTCGCAGATTAGGTCGCCGCAGTGGGACAGCCCCTTTATGCATTCTTCTTCTTCTTAGGCCCTTTTCGGTCACAGCTGACCATGGGTGTCTCCAGGTTATTATTCCCTACATGGAGGATGCCTGTGCATGACTCTGTTTAATGTGTGGAGACTGGTGCACAGACAGTAACCCCACGGTCATTGACAGATCTGGGTCAGGATCCAGTGGCATGGAATCCATGACGACCGGAAACCCTTTTCTGCTGCTGCCTTCATCTGCCTTCCCAGCCGTTGTGATGATCCACTAAGGGCGGCCATCATCCTCTGCCTATTCCACCATTGAGATCTTGGTTGGATTGCTCTTTGTCAGAGACCTCCGCCTCGCCCTTACCGCCATGGGTGGCCCTACCAGGAGCATAGCTCCAGACGGCATCGCTCTCAGGATCCCAGGTCCACACAAGCTTCTCCACCATGACAATCCACGGAGAATGCATTGCTGGATCTAATATGCTCTACTTCTATTTGTTAGATCTAGGGCATGTCAACAGCAGTAAACTAGTTTGAATACCCTCAAGAAATTTCCCACTATTCGATCATGAGCTAGTCTTTTTATTTAAAATCTCCTTAAAATCAGCAATCTTTGTCACATTCAACATTAAGGAAACCCTGTAGATTCTAAATGTAACTAAGACTAACTGTTCCTGCCAAGATAAAAACGATCCAAATAGATTTGGATAGATGCCTGAGATCTGTATCTCCTCCCCAAACTAAGAAACCGTAGCTCAGGATAATGTTCCATTAAAATAGTTGATTATCACAGATGATTTCATAAACTGATTGCAGCTGTTTCGAATTTAAACTTTCTGCTCCAAATAAGATTGGTCACCTGTACAATCAGGAAAAGGGGAATACAGTTTTGGCATAAATATCACTTTTGCACTGGGCATTGCGGGGAAAGGATTTTTAAGTCTTGGTAAGTAAGATCTTTTCTGGAACCAGTCAATCGACAATAACAAATGCAACAGCAATCTTAAGAATAATTTAAGTGTGGGGGTGTGAGAAAGTTATGCCTGTGCTCCCCATGAGATTCTCTCTATCTTTGAAATATCTTTTGAGTGAGCTGGTTATGCTCAAGAAACTGAGAACATAACTTTATGCACTCTCCTGAGGTGGAACAGTGTTCATTTATAGCAAGAATAATTTGTTATTAGTATTGTTGTAAGGGCTAGAATTGCAAGTATCACATCACACTCATGCACACATTATATTAGTTGCAGAAAATACATGCTGTACCGCTTGGTAACATACGGCTTGTAGTTTGAGAATCATCACATGCCTGAGCCCTTAGGGTAACGAAGGAACAAAGCTCTTTGAATGATTAAATGTTCACAAATATGGCCATTTTCACAAATTCACAAATGTGATAATGTATTCTAAGCACTAACTGAGATGTACAGAGGAATTCCATGTCAACACTGGATCAGCAACAACTGCAAAGATATAGAGTGACGCATGCCAGAAGTGCACACATATACAGGAAGAAGCAGAGGCGATGGCCACCGAGATAGATCCTAAACCATCACATGCTGACAGTTTATTTATGCAATTGTCTTTAGAATTTAAAGAAATAGAATTTAGTACGCTTGCTGCATGAAATGGTCCAATGTTGGAACATCACCTCCACACTTTCCAAAAGGATGTGTCCAAACTGTAAAGGGCATCCTTTTATCAAATTTAGCGAGCAAAGGAAGACTCAAACCTTGCCATGTTTCACTCTACGTTGTGCCTCCTCATACTAACATTAAATTGCCTTCTGAGCTGTTGAATTGCGGTAAAATAAGTGGAAGATATTTCTCCACAAGACCACGGAGAAATAAGACAACAGACTGATGCAGAAGTGAAAGGAACTTAATACAACATAAACCATGTTAAATTGATAGCTGAGCTGCTGAGGGAGCAAGCCTTGCATGAACAGTATCCAGTTATAAAATCTGGAATACTGGCCAAGCCTTAGATACATTTGATACCTCAAGGTCACACATGATGGTGACAAAGACAAACTGACAGATGAGATGGAAGAGAATCAATATCTGACCAACACAAGAACTCTTAAATTAGATATCAGCAGCAACAGTGAGTTTAACTTCTACAATGCTGGCAAGAGGCATTATATCATCAACACAATGCACCAACTCATCACAGAGAGCGACAAAGAAACTGCTGGAGGAACTCAACAGGCAAAGCAGCATCTGTGAAGAGAGAGGGACAGTCCATGTTTTGGGTCAGGGACTTGCATCAGGACCTGCATCAAGGGCTTGTAGATACCAGTATCTGCATTATCTTTAGTCTTCATCACAGAGAGAATGATTACATCCAAGTCCACATAATGGGAATACAATAACTTACCAATACCATCTGGGCAATATTGTAAATAATTTTTTTAAAAGAGTGGCAAATTACAATAAGATTTAAGTTAAACTAAAAGCTTGAAGAAAATGAAAGATAAAGTAATATAAAGTTTTATTATTCCAAGAAAGAACAGGGGCCTGTGTTATAGGCCCCAGTATACTAGGTGTATTTATTAATCTGCAGCATTCACAATCCCATACCTTTTGGTGTGGAAAGCACACATTTAATCTTGGGGCAGCACATGGCTTGTAGTCTGAAAATAACACAATGTAAACCATGGATTTGAGTCTTGAGTAATTAAGAAAGCGAGCCCTGGGAACAAGAAGACATAACAGGTATTACACTGGATTACCTCCATTACGGTTAATAGCATTACACTGTCACTGCCTGCATGTGGCACATGTACAATGTAGCAGCATTCTTTGGAATGCAGCTTGACCTGAAATCTATTTCCATTGCTTTGTTGCTTTAGAATGGTTACTGTCGATATTAATTATATCAGAGGCCATCCATGGTGTATGAGTCAGACCTTCTGAGAATCAATGAACTACATACACAAATGTAAATAAAACTGACAAGCATTTAAACCCATTTATTACACTTTTGATGCACCAATGGTTCTTATCCCAAATGTCCTCACTATTCAGGGAACGGGGGTTCCCCTCCTCCACCATAAATGAGGCTCGCACCAGGGTCTCTTCCATACCCCGCAACACTGCTCTCTCTCCCCATCCCCGCACTCGCAACAAGGGCCGAGTCCCCCCTAGTCCTCACCTTTCACCCCACCAGCCGTCACATACAAAAAGTAATCCTCCGTCAGTTTCGCCACCTCCAACGTGACCCCACCACTCGCCACATCTTCCCATCTCCCCCCATATCTGCCTTCCGCAAAGACCGCTCCCTCCATAACTCCCTTGTCAATTCTTCCCTTCCCTCTCGGTCCACCCCCTCCCCGGGCACTTTCCCTTGCAACCGCAAGAGATGCAACACTTGTCCCTTTACCTCCCCCCTCGACTCCGTTCAAGGACCCAAGCAATCGTTCCAGGTGCGACAGAGGGTTACCTGCATCTCTTCCAACCTCATCTATTGTGTCCGCTGCTCTAGATGTCAGCAGATCTATATCGGTGAGACCAAGCGGAGGTTGGGCGATTGTTTCGCCGAACACCTCCGCTGGGTCCGCAATAAACAAGCTGACCTCCCGGTGGCACATCACTTCAACTCCCCCTCCCACTCCGTCTCCGACCTCTCTGTCCTGGGTCTCCTCCATGGCCACAGCGAGCAGCACCGGAAATTGGAGGAACAGCACCTCATATTCCGTTTGGGGAGTCTGCATCCGGGGGCATGAACATCGAATTCTCCCAATTTTGTTAGTCCTTGCTGTCTCCTCCCCTTCCTCAGCCCCCCTGCTGTCTCCTCCCATCCCCCAGCCTTCGGGCTACTCCTCCTTTTCCCTTTCTTGTCCCCACCCACCCCCGCCCCCGATCAGTCTGAAGAAGGGTTTCGGCCCGAAACGTTGCCTATTTCCTTCGCTCCATAGATGCTGCTGCACCCGCTGAGTTTCTCCAGCTTTTCTGTGTAACCGTTTTCGATTCTCCAGCATCTGCAGTTCCCTCTTAAACACTGTGTATACTCTACTGCGTTATCTCTTCAAGATATGCCTACCTTGAAGAAGTTCTCCTCTTCTCTCCGGAGACAGTTTCACAACCTCCTCTCTAACTGTCCCCCCTCTGTGATCCCCCCTGCCCTCCAACTGTACGACCACATTCTTACCCAGACTCGATACCACAGCCACATCTGCTTCCTCGGGGCCTGCCTGCGCCTCCATCTCATACCCCATGGCTTCCAGCTCCAGTTCCCTACCTCCCAGTTCGTACCCCAACCGGACCATCGGTACCGACTGGCCATCCACCGGCACACCCAGCAATTCTCCAACCGGGCACTGAGATCCACCCTGGCCGCGATGCGCCGGCAGCAGCAGGACCTCACATCAACACTCCCTGAACTTCAGGCCTCACTAACCCAGACCTGCAACGGACCCCAATTATATTTTATCCACCGGAAGATCCACCTCTTCAATCAACAATTCCTGGCCCACCTGAACTCCACCAAGGACCTCAAATTATCCCGCCTCCAGGCCGCTCCCGACGCCCCGCAACACCCGCAGACTCCGGGCCCCAACTCTACCCTGCATCGCCTGCCCGAGTCCCGCGACGCCATCTTGGCCACGAGGAGCGCCTTCAACACTCACCAGGACGCTGCCTTCACCGACCTCCACGTTGATGCTGCCGCCGACCCTCACCTGCCCACCGATGACGCCCAGCCTCGCAGCTTCGGTAACTCGGACTTTCTTCCCCCCGCCGATTCCTCCGACCCTCGCCGCCCCTCTGGAACAACCTAGCCTCATCGTCGCACCGGGCCTACCCAACGTCGCCGTCTCACTGGCCCCCCCCAATAACGCCGCCGGACCCGACCTACCGGGCATCGCCGCCGGACCCGACCCCGACCTACCGGGCATCACCGCGGGACCGGGGCTTTCCCAGCATGGCCGCTGCACCGCACCCCGCTCATCTCGTCGCCTTCCCGGGCTGGCCGAGCCTTGCCGCCCCGCCGACCATCCGCCCACCGGGACCTCCCACACATCTCCCGCGGACCCCGACTCAACCGCCCATCGACTCCGAACATCGGTTCCGCTGACCCGCGCCACTGGACTCTCACCATCGGGTCCGCTGACCCTCGCCACTCCACCTCCCTCCAACAACCCACAGCCGTCGCCTTACCTGGAGCCTGGACTCTCCACTGGGCCTGAAGCCTTCACACTGCTTACTCCCACTCTCCTGGGTTTGACTCCACTGGGTCCTAGTGCCAGTCGACCCAGCCTGGTCTACCTCAGTGGCAGTTCGACTGAGTCTCCTCCCCCCACCCCCTCTAACTGTGTGACCCCTGCTCTTCCCCCCCCACACCACAGCCCTCTCAACCCCCCACCCCCTGACCA
>NC_073380.1:36341180-36346180 GCF_028641065.1 Leucoraja erinaceus | reverse complement strand
TTTACATTAGCCAACCCTTTTAGATGGAGTGCAACAATTTCAAGTGCCTACATTGCTTTTAAATTCCTGGAAACTCCTTTAAAGTTTGGATATTGGAATGCAGCTGTTGGTGAGACTGCACTTGGTGTATTGGGTACAGTTTTAATAGCCCAGCTATAGGAAGAATTCACAAGGATGTTACCTGGACCTCAGTAGTAGGCAGAGGCTGGATAGGCTGGGAACTTCTTATTTGGAGTGTAGAGACTGAGGGGTGACCTTATTGGTATATAAAACATGCGGGCGGCATGGTGGCGCAGCGGTAGAGTTACAGACTTGCAGCGCCAGAGACCCGGGTTCGATCCCCACAACGGGTGCTGTCTGTATGAAGTTTGTACATTCTCCCCGTGACTTGCGTGGGTTTTCTCCAAGATCTTCGTTTTCCACCCACACTCCAAAGATGTACAGGTATGTAGGTAAATTGGCTTGGTAAATGTAAAAAATTGTTTTTAGTGTAGGATAGTGTTAATGTGTGGGGATCGCTGGTCGGCGCAGACCCGATGGGCTGAAGGGCGTGTTTCAGCGCTGTGTCTCTAAACGAAACTAAACTAGGGGCAGAGAATTTTCAAAGTGCATAGGCTTAAGATGAGGGGAGAAGATGAGGGGAGAGAGATTTAAGAGGCACAGGCACCACACTTTCACTGAGAGTACTCCATATCTGGAACAAGTGCCAGAGGAAATGAATATAATTAAGATTTTCAAAAAACATTTGGACAGATATATGGATAGGAAGGGTTGAGAGGGCTTTGGACAAATGGGAATAGCCCTACATGGCAAGATGATCAACATGGATGTGTTGGGCTGAAGGGATTGTTTACATATTGTATGTGTCTATGGCTCTTCCAGTTGCAGCTTTGCTCTATTTACTGCAATTCTTTCATGAGAACCAAATTGCAAACAAAACTCAAATCTATAATCTTGTGTGGACAAAAGGTGATTTTTTATTGTAATTATATAATGTCCCTGTTAACCTGTTGTACTATACCAGCTCCATAATCTTTGTGGATGTCGGACCAGGATGTGTTTTTCTCCAGAGTAGTGTATGAGAAGTCAAATACCTTTGAATAGTTTTATTGTTCATGTGTGAGGTAATGTCATGTTTAGATAACATCATAATACCCCTATCTTTCATAGCCAGTGCTGCAATTGTTAGGATTATGAATTATTTTAAAAACATCACACGCTCTCAGCTGTCAATGTCTAGCGACTTCAGGACCAGACCTGGAGGAAAGATAAATTAATTCACACTCCATGAGGTGTGAAACCATATTGACTGGAAACCAGAAAGGAATATAAATAAGATACCTACAAAGTGAAAGCTGTGGGGAAGAGTTGTCCTTAGAATCTGAGAGACGATGAAAGAATTGTGGGAGAAAGGAATAAAGCCTGATGACTTGTGAGCCTGGAAATATTGAATTTATTCATTAGCTCTCTAAACTGCAAGTTCAGTAAACATACTGTCTTTATGTGATAATTAGCTTTTGGATTGTGAAGGAGCAATCTCTAAAATCTGCCTGCAAGGTTTCTTCCGCCTGATTAGAAACAGTTATGATGATGAAAGAAGCAGCAATCAAATGTTAATTTTTCCTCTTCTTTAAGAGCATTAGTTTGTGAAGTGCAAACAGCTTTGTATATGCCGCTTCTGCCTATCATTTCTCCAGGGGGAAATGATTATCCCGTTTGTACACCCCCTGCCACGTTCTACACGGAAAAGGTACCACATAGCACTCGCTAGTTGTGGAGGAGGGAATGACCTGCACAGGTGCTTTAGAGTCATAGGGCCGTACAGAACAGAAACAGGGCCCTCGTCCAACGCTTCCATGCAAACTTGAGCATGTCTTGGGCTATGAAAACTTCTACACTGCCAGCAGAAGGAACAAACCGTCTGCTACGCTATGTTGCCTATGGGCCTACGGTAGCTAAGATCATCCCGTCAACGGAAGGCTCGAGGCCCCCGACCATGGGAGAACAAAGAAGGGAAGAGATTTAACTTTTTTTTTCGCCTTCCATCACAGTGAGGAGTGTGGAGGAGTCACAGTGGTGGATGTTTATGTTAAAATGTATTTTGTGTGGTTTGTTGCTTTTTGTTGGTGTGGCTGAATGGCAAATCAAATTCCTCATGCGATGCAAAACATACTTGGCTAATAAAGTATGATTATGATATGCACTGTTTACAGAATGAGAGGAAGGCCCCTTTGTCGAAAAGTTTTCCATAAATCCCAGTAAGGAATTTAAACAATAGTTCTACCACTCTGCCTGTGCTTGGCATGGAATATCCAGTTTAACTGTGTAAACATAGGCTCAGAAAGGAACAACTGGGTATGACATAAAACAAGTTTGTGAACCCTTCTGTGGAATCATGCAAATATCCTTAGCCTTTTGGCCTGTACAGTGATACCACTGTCTGCCTTGGCCCAATCCAACTCTGTGTTATCCACTGAGATCAGGAGTCATCCTCAGACCAGCTCAGACTTGGAGTAGGCAATTCTTCCCAAGTTCCGAGCTTAATGGGAAAACTCGATGGCCACCCAAGAATAGTCATTTACACAGAGACCCAAAGCCCAGTATTCAGTAACCCTCCCAGTGGAATGTTATATGACACGTGTTCCAAGTACTCTGCCCAGGTTTCATGTGATACCGTTATTTTGTTTTTAAATGTTGTAAGTTCTTTAATTATTCAACTGAATTCACGGCAATGGCAGTAACTGTGGGGTATTGTGCTAAAGGCTCTCGGATGCCTTGGAGTCTAATGAGTGTCAGAATTCACACTCCACATCAGCATGTGGTCTCAATGCCCTCCCTCCCTCATGGTTAATCTACAGCTGCCTGGTTTAGGCTCCAGTCACTCATTCTCAGATGAGAACATTTAGGCTCAGAGTGCTTTCTGTCACCCTTCAATGACTCTGCTGCTTCCTCCAGTGCAGGGGAGTTCTATTCCACTATCTTAGTTGTAGCAAGGCAATAGAAGCAGGCAGACAGACATAGGTATGTTGAAGGTTGACACAAGGGAAATGTGTGAAGGGAATCGTAAATTCAAAGTATTCAAAAGTTTTTATTAGTCACATTCGCATACACCGAGGTGTAATGAAGTGAAATGCTTTTTGCCATTTTGCAGTACACAAAAGAATACAGACATAACACCAATGAGAGTCTTAAACACAAAAAACATCCCCCCACAATGGCTCCCACCATGAGGGAAGGCACAAAGTCCAGTCCCCAACCCCAGTTCACCCATAGTCGGGCCTATTGAGGCCTCCACAGTTGCCTCTACAGAGGCCTGATGTTCCTGGCCGTTCTCGCCGGGTGGTGGTGCTCCGGCATCGGGAGAGTCCACACAGCGGCATGGGAACCCTGGAACGGCCGCCTCCGTACTGGAGGCCGCGGCTTCCGAAGCCGACAAGGCCGCGGTTGGAGCTCCACAACTGGCGATCTCGTCGCGAGATCCCAGGCTCCCGGTGTAAAGTTCAGCGCCGCCGCCCGCAGCTGGCCCTCCACAGTCCCGCAGCTCCGCGATGTTGTTCCCGGCGGTCTCAGCTCACTGGAGCTCCAGTGCGGCAACCCAGGCAAGGCATCGCCAGCTCCGCGATAGCGCTCCAGCGCTGTGCCACCGCCGAAGCCGAGGTTCTGGCGGTCCGCGACAGGAAACGCCGCTCCAGGCCCGCTGGTAGGCCGCGAGGACGGGTCGAAGCTGCAGCCCGGAGAAAAGCTGCCTCTCCGACCAGGTAGGGACCCTGAAAGGTAGTTTCCCCCTTCCCCCACTACCCACCCCCCACACAAAAAAGTCTAGACCTCCAAACAAAACACTTTAACTAACTAAAAATAAAAATAAAATGGTGAAAAGACAGACAACTGCATGTTAGCAATGTGAAGTTTGTGAACCACAGTGGACAGAACCACACTTTTGATTCGATCTTCTGTATATATATTGATGGTTCTATTTCTTGCGTATAAAAAACTTCCTTTCGTTTCATTCTTTTGGGCCTGCTCTTGTGATATGTGCTGTGGTGAGACACTGGGGCACTGAGATAGTCACTAACAGGAGATATTCAACATTGTAGTTGAAACACCAGAAACTACAGATGCTGGAATCTTGCTCCAAAAATAAAATGCTGGAGGAACTCGGGGAGTCGGGCAGAATCTGTGGAGGGATGCTCTATGCATTGGTGCCCAGAAAAACAGGCACATATGCTGAGGCAACAGACAAAGAACCATACAGTACAGAAACAGGCTCTTCTATATCGACCAGGATGCCCCATCCAAGCTCATCTTAGTTATATTCCTCATGGTTATATATGGTTCATATTCTTCTAAACATTTCCCATCCATGTATCTATCCAAATGTATTTTTAAATCGTGTCATTGTACCTCACCAAATACTTCACCTAACAGCTCTTTCCATACCTCCTCTCTCCGTATGAATAACTTGCTTCTCAGGTTTTTTTTCCTTCTCATCTTAAACCTTTCTCTAAGCCTTCTAGTTCATACCCCCACCATGGGAAAATACTGTATGTCCATCCTATCTATTCTCCTGTTTAAGAAGGAACTGCAGATGCTGGAAAATCGGAGGTACACAAAAATGCTGGAGAAACTCAGCGAGTGCAGCAGCATCTATGGAGCGAATGAGATAGGCAACGTTTGGGGCCGAAACTATTCTCCTCATGATTTCATATACCTCTTCTAGAGATGTATACAACAATACCTCTAACGGAGTAGTGACGGCATACGAGGACTTCATTCCTTGGAGTGCAAGAGACATGAGGTGTATAAAAGCATGGTCTTGGGCTCCTGCACTCCAAAGAATAAAGTAGTCATAACACCATCACTGCTTCTCTGCAACCATCCAATTGTTGCCTGTTTAATACTATTCCCAGGTTACAGATCGTAAACATGCCTGTTGCAGGGGAATATTCAACAGTACTGATACTGAGTCTCAATAGGACTCGGATTAAGCTCGTCTTAGAGGG